>NC_069508.1:52105396-52302896 GCF_027579735.1 Bombina bombina
GATTCATAGCTTTTGTTTTGGAGGCACAGTTCTGTGATGTATACTTTTTACTTTTATTATGTTTAAATGCACTTTTGTTTGCTTTTTTGTTCACATGACCATTAATATCAGTATATAACACATTTTGTATCATTTCATATAATGTAATTTTTAACATGTTTATAATTAATATATTTTACAGATACAGTATAGTTATACTTTATTGTTTGTATGTGAATATTCTGATGACTCTATTTGATTTCACTATGTTTAAAGGGACAGTCAACACCAGAATTTTTGTTGTTTAAAAAGAATGATAATCCCTTTATTACCTATTCCCCAGTTTTGCATAACCAACACTGTTATAGAAATGCACTTTTTACCTCTGTGATTACCTTGTATCTAAGCCTCTGCAAACTGCCCCCTTATTTCAGTTCTTTTGACAGACTTGTATTTTAGCCAATCAATGCTCACTCCAGGGTAACTTCACGTGCATGAGCTCAATGTTATCTATGTGAAACACAAACTAATGCCTTCTAGTGGTCAAAATGCATTCAGATTAGAGGCAGTCTTCAATGTCTAAGAAATTAGCATATGAACCTCCTAGGTTTAGCTTTCAACTAAGAATACCAAGATAACAAAGCAAAATTGATGATAAAAGTAAATTGGAAAGTTGTTTAAAATTACATTCCCTATTTAAATCATGAGGGTTTTTTTGGACTTGACTTTAATTATTTTGTGTGATTTGAACTATATTTTTAACATTTAAATTGAGCGTGCACAAAAAAAAAGGCCTTAGAAACAAACATCAAAAATATGATGTTTAAATCAGGTCAAATGAGTTACCATAAGGCCAAGGGTGTTGAAATCAAAAAGTTCAGAAATGCTGTAAAAAATGTGACTATGGGCTCCATGTACGAAGCAGCGATAGCTGCTCCAGAGCACTTGCGGAGCAGGTTCGCATATGCGAGCCTGCTTCCTGCAATGTAAGAAGCAGAGGTCATTAGACTGCTGCTTCTTACACTCATTGCCACCTCTGAGGTGGCAGAGAGAAATCACTGAGAGCTTGTTTGCTCTCTGTGATTGACAGTCCCATCACTCGTGCGAATGAAGGGTGGGCATTACACACTCTAATCAGTGGACAAACAGATCCACTGCCCGTATGTTTCGAAGTTGGGCAGACAGCTTCGCAAGTTGAGAAGCTGTCCGCCCGCCTCTTAATACATGGGGCCTTATATAACATTATGGCTGTTGAACTGTTTCGCTGTGGAGGAAGTATAAGGGACGATAATGCTCCACAAATGCATTTAAAAGATGGGTTTTCAAATGACCTGGATCAACTTCAAATTTGAAAACCATGCAAGCCAATTTGCACAATTCCAAGGGATATGTGTAAAGTGTCTTTAAAAAAAAACACACATTAAAATCACCTTCAGAATGAACAATTTCATACAAACATTTCGGTAATGTGTAAGAAAATACAGGTCTTATCATGCTGCACTTTGTACATCAAAAGCAGCAGTCTGTGCTTGCATATTTTCCTTGGGTTGATATGCAGCTGAAGGCTTGGAACGCTCAGCGTTCCTGCCTTTTGGCTGCAGTTCCAGACTTATGTGACCTACTGATTAAAAAAAAGACACATATTTTAATATTCTACAAGCTCATTTTCCATCTTACAAACATAGCCACAATATTTGCTTTGTAGCCTTCTGCCTATAAAGACACTCAAGCAATAAAAAAAAATTAAAAAAATATTCCTTAGCAGCTGACTCTACTTCTAAATACAGCCACTAAGAGATTATATAAAACTTGCACGTTCACAGTATTTTTTTTAATTTCTGTTTTGCTTTAATCTTCATTGGAATGACTCTTATAAAACATCAATAGCTTCTCTTACAGAAGTATTGTACCTAAGTGTGTCCTAAAAAAAAAAATATGATTTAAAGAAATCAAAGGAATATTTACAATACAATAAAATATACTTATAAAACAAAGAAAAAAACATATTAAGCAGACACCTGCTACAGAGATCAGGGAGTTATCTCCACAGCCGGTAATAAATGATTATATTTAGTTGAGGGAGGCAGGGGGGGGGGGGGGGGGGTGATTGAAACACAAACAAAATTGGAGATATTAAAAGTGGTAATTAAAACACTATTTTGCATACATATATAGAAGGAAAAACAACCAAACACCTTAAATAATGTATTCTATTTTTCTGAGCAGCACAGCTGGAGGTTAAATTAAAGCTGCCACGATGAAATGATAAAACAAAAAACAAAAAAAAAAAAATGTATGCAGTCAGAGAACACAATCTGTAAAAAAAAAAAAAAAAAAAAAAAAAAAATGAAATGACTTTCCTAAAGCTTATGATCTTTAGGAGGAAAGCATATATCAGTCTTATCTTTTCAACCCCTTTCCATGCCGTCCTAACAGCACTGGGCTTTAACGCTGTTAGGACAGCATGGAACGTTCTACTATATACAGCATCCTTTAGCTTCCCCCTTCAATGTAGGCTAAGGATCGGCGGGGGGCCCGGGGGGCCATGCCTAGCAGAGTAGGCAGTCCCCCCATGACAGCATCCTTCAACTTCCCCCATGATTCCGGCATTGAAATCACGGGATTGCATCAACGATTGCGTAATTTCATTTTTACTAATAGTTAACATTATAGTACTGCTAGAAAGGGGTTAATAAACAATAGTTGACTCTTATACTGAAAAGGATAGTCAGAAAAATATATAAGCTTAGTTGTATTAGTTATTGCGCTCAACCAGATGAAAAATTGTTATTTTACTGTAAATTTGTTAATTGGCCCTCACAATGGTTTCCGTTATGAATTCTTTTCCATACTACCCCAGTCTTTTTTTTGTGAAGTTAAATAATTTAAACTAGGGCTAGCAAACTGGTGACCAACTAAAATTGTGTGCTTTGGGGACTTGCATGAGTTGGCAATTAAGGTAGCCACAAATGATGGGGAAATTGGCAAATGTAACATACCTTACAACCTTATCTAATTATAGCTCCATTTCACTGGAAATTTTTACAAAATATTATTGTTATTTCTAGGTTTAATAGCAATACATTTATATGCAGCCCTTACGGCTTCTAGAATATGGATCTGTGGTCTTCATGTGTAAGCAAGTTGATCAGCATTGTTTTAAACTGTGTAATTACTTGTTTAAAGCCAAGAGAGTTAATAAAGGGGCAGTGTACTATCAATGTTTCTCCATAATTTGTTCAAAATTATCTATTTTACCTTTTGCAGTATATTAAATTGATTACTAATAACCACGTTATCTTAAAGGGACACTGAACCCAAATTGTTTCTTTCATGATTCAGATAGAGCATGCAATTTTAAACAACTTTGTAATTTACTCCTATTATCCATTTTTCTTCGTTCTCTTGCTTTCTGTATTTGAAAAAGAAGGCATCTAAGCTATTTTTTTGGTTCAAGACTATGGACAGCACTTTTTTATTGGTAGGTGAATTTACCCACCAATCAGCAAGAACAACACACTGTGTTCACCAAAAATGGGCCGGCATCTAAACTTACATTCTTGCATTTCAAATAAAGATACCAAGAAAATGACAAGAATTTGATAATAGGAGTAAATTAGAAAGTTGCTTAAAATTGCATGCTCTATCTGAATCACAATAGAAAAAAATTGGGTTCAGTGTCCCTTTAATTTTGTCATATTAAAAAGCAAATTTTGCCTGTTTTATCTTCTACTATGCTAAACATTTCAATATTTAAATTAACTTCTATTATCAATTTTTCTTTGTTCTCTTGCTATATTTATTTGAAAAAGAAGGCATCTAAGCTAAGGAGCCAGCAACTTTTTTGGTTCAGACCAATGGACAGCACTTGTTTATTGGTGCTGTCCAATCAGCAAGGACAACCCAGGTTGTTCACCAAAAATGGACCGGCATCTAAAATTAAATTCTTGCTTTTCAAATAAACATTCCAAGAGAATGAAGAAAATTTGATAATAAGAGTAAATTCGAAAGTTGCTTAAAATTTCATGCTCTATCTGAATCACAAAATATTTTTTTTTTGGTTCAGTGTCTCTTTAAGTATTTACTATGAAAAAACTATGTAAACATAATCAGCAGAATAAATGACACTTCTAATGGGGGAGGGGGTTATGGAGATAAGTACTAACATTTTCATTTTCAGTTGTTCATCTCTCTCTCTCTCTCTCTCTCTCTCTCTCTCTCTCTCTCTCTCTCTCTCTCTCTCTCTCTATATATATATATATATATATATATATATATATATATATATCTATATCTATATCTATATCTATATATACACTAGTCCTAAAGCCCGTTTACACGGCCCATTTTTTGCAGTACAGTGGTCCCACCCCTTGCTCTCTCTCTCTTCCCCTCTCTTTTGCACTCTCTCCCCCTCCACCTCTCTTTTGCTCTCTCTCCCCCCTCTCTTTTGCTCTCCCTCTCTCCCCCTCTGTTTTGCTTTTTCTCCCCCCTCTCTTTTGCTCTCCCTCTCTCCCCCTCTCTCTCCCCCCTCTCTTGAGTTCTCTCTCTTTTGCACTCTCTCCCCCATCTTTTCTGCTCTCTCCCCCTTTCTTTTGCGCTCTCTCCCCCTCTCTTTTGCGCGCGCTCTCTCCCCCCTCTCTTTTGCTCTGTCTCTCATCCCTCTCTTTTGCTCTCTCTTTCCCCCCCACTCTCCCACCCCTCTTTTGCTCTGTCTCTCTCCCCTCTCTTTTGCCCTCTCTCCATCCCTCTCTTTTGCTCTCCCTCTCCAGCTCTCTATTGCTCTCTCCCCCCTCTCTTTAGCTCTCTCTCCCCCCTCTATTTTGCTCTTTCCCCCCTCTCTTCTGCACTTTCTCCACTTCTGCTATTCCCCCTCTCTTTAGCTCTTTCCAATCTCTTTTTGTAATTCCCCCTCTCTTTCTATTTCACTCCCCTCTCTCGCACCGACCGCCCCCGGCCATGCCCCCGCCATGCCCAACCACGCCCCCTGACTCTGCCCGGTCATGCCCAGCCACGGTCACGCCCGGCCATGCCCACGCTCCTGCCAGCCACGCCCACTTCCACCGCAAACAGCATGTCAGGTAAGGCCAGGTGTATTTGTCCTCCTGTTGTCTCTATTGTGCATGACAGCTTTGGACAAACACACTTGGCCTTTTATATTATAGGATATAAAATATATATATATATTTTTTTTTTTTTAAAGTAGAGGCTTTAGATTAAGTTTTTAAGTTTTAACACACTTGATATCGTAAGTTATCATCTCGGACGCATGAGTCAGGATGTTTCATACCTCCAGTCTGAGGTGTGGGAGAAGTTAGGAAGCAGCGGTCTAAAGATGAGCAAGTCTGGACGGCAAGGGCTCCCAAGCTTGTTCACAGCTTGATAAATGGAAACAATTATCTTATGATGGAAAGCAACAATAAATACATATTCTTCAAAATATACATAAGAATATGGACACAAATAAATAAAATATGGCTGGACAATTACTTGTTCATCTAATAAAAACTTTAAGAAGACATTTTTAAGTTTGGTTTACAAAATTTAGGTTTTACATCAAATGGTCTAGTTTGCTTGTGTACCAGATGATCTAACTTTTACTGTGATGTGTTTAATTGAAGTGTTATGTCAATGTCAACATATATGTTGGTTATCGTGTTTGTTTGCTGAAATTGATAAACCAGACAGTAGACAGCTAGACACCCTTTTAATTCTCATCATTTTTTATTTTTATTTTATTTTTTTAAATAATTTTATTGAGGTAAAAAGAGAAAAGAAACATCAAAACAGAAAATATGTCTTGACACATAGTAGAGTCAGTAATAGCAATAACATAATGCTCATAGAAGAGATATGCATAAACTAAGATATTAAAATACAGATATCGTCATTATAGGTTCAATAAGTAATCTGTAACAGAGTTATGAACTAATAGGCGAAAACTTTTCATTATACAGATATTCACTTGGGTAGGCAAAAAATATTAAATCTGAAGCTGTAATCATAGAATGGTATAATAGTATATGACAAGAATTAGTGTCAAGGACATATTATAATGAAACCTCATTTTTTTTAACCTGTCACCTGAAAGGAATAGGTATAGTTCCCCAATTGCGGAATAATCCAACGGTGGTTAATCTGTTTTAGGGAGGGCGGAGCCAGTTAGAGCGTCTGTCCTATGTAATCTTGGATTCCTTATAAGTGATGGTAACTCAGATTAAAGTTATATAAAAGAGAGAATAGAAATACATACATGAGATGTAGGGGCTTCAGCAAGCGCCCCTCTCCTGGGGAAGTGCCATCTATAGGCAATGTAGGTAAAATGAATAGGGGTATGACCCGCAGGCAACCAGTACCAACGGGAAAGGGAGGAGAGGGGCCTAGTAGAAATAATCTTCAAATAGCCTACATAGAAGGAGGTATGAATATAATAAGGCTGGTGAAATGTTCTCTACTAGTGGCATAGTTAACTAGAAACAGTAAGAACATAGCGTTCTATGAAAAGCAACACAAATGTATCAGGAGCTGCATTGTCCAGCGCTAGGATAGAGGAGTAAATGAACATCATAAAAACGGAAAATGAATATTAAATATTAGTGCATGATAATCAGCTAACAATGGGTCACTAGGGGTTATCGTAGCCAGTCTACTATAGCGATATGCTGTGATGAATGCAAACATATTTAACTAACCCTTTGAGCTCAGCCATAGAGAGCAATAAAGCATATTTCAGTCTCCTTTCTTCCATTCCCTCTTGTAAATGTGGGACAGCAAATTTTACAGATCTAACCTTTGTGCAATACTGTAGGGAAATACAAGGGATGGCTTTTAGTTCGTTAGGTGTGTTGGGTATAGAACAGGAAGGTGCGATTCCATATGTACTTATATATGGAAGAGGAGAAACTGATACACATAATACAGCCTTTGATGTATGTATTCTAGAAAGGGTATAATGCACATAGTATAGTATAGGAGATATAGAGCTTAGTATGAATGCAGAAGAGTGACACAAATTGTTCTGAACTGGAGCTTTA
Source organism: Bombina bombina (assembly GCF_027579735.1). NCBI lineage: Eukaryota > Metazoa > Chordata > Amphibia > Anura > Bombinatoridae > Bombina > Bombina bombina. Next base: position 52,112,410 of record NC_069508.1, read on the forward strand.
CCTAGGCTGACATGCAAATAGGCTGTTGCTTGTGGCCATGAAGTAATTGTATAGTAATTATAATACTCTAGCAATGGGACCAAAAATATACTAGTAGCACAGGGAATAACTATCCCAGCGCTAGCACACATGATCAGAAAAACAGCGCAATTAACATATGACTATAAACCATTTGTCTTTCTCAAGCAGTCTTCTAAACATAGGTATAAAGGAACAGCTAGCTAGGTGTTTAACCTAATAACTAAGAACCATGTCTTAAAATACATTACGCCACAGATATGTGCTCAGTCTGTGTTGTCAAACCATTTGGTTGTCATGTATGACAGAGTCTCTGCAATATGAATCGGCAAGTCTCTACTGCTGCTGACAGTCAGTGAGCAGCCCAAGAGTGGCTATATCTATCTTAGCCAACACCTGACTTGGGATTCAGCCGGGGTCTTGAGCGTGCTTTTAGGATAATGTGCCAAGGATCCCACAGCTCTGCCGAAAGTAGAAAGCGCAGGACATCATTCTCTCCTTCTGTAAGCATGAACTTGGTGTTCGTCTGAGGGGGTGAAACAGTGCAGCGAAAACCTAAGAGGTTCTGGGCTGGAGTCAAAGTCGCCGAGATACTGTAGGTTCCTGTGTAGATGTAGCAATCCTGAGTATCTAGGTTAGGAGCGTGAGCAGTGGGGAGATAGGCTGGGTAAATGTCACCTGTTTTCTGTATGTCAGGTATAGGTGCGCCCGCATCCAAAGACTGGGGCCTCCAAGCTGCCGGTGATGGGCGGATCTCGATCGCATCCTTCTGCTGGCTTATGTGTAAGTGAGCTACTGTCTCTCCCCTCTGCACTCTTGCAGTCGCAGAAACGGAATCCTCAGACTCTTCATGAGGGGGAGCCTCCTGCTGTTCAGACCAGTCTGCGTGAGTGTTACTTAGTGCTGCAGACTCAGGAGGCGGCATTGTAGAGAGTAGGGCGCCATCTTGGAGACCGCAATTGCAGTGTATTTCGGAGAAACAACATGAGAGCTGGATATAGTGGTAGTCAAGTTTGTCTCCTAATCGTTTTAGAGAAAAACGTAGTGCAGCCTCAATTTCTTTTCGATAGCCGCTTGCAGTAGTTGGTAGTGGTAAAGGGTAATACAGTACTTTTGTATGTGCTGCACTGCTGGTATTCTAATGATCCATGCGCTTCAGCTCTCGATTACAGGGAGAGTAGGCCTTACATGGAGGTGTTGGTTTCGGGTGCTCATACAGCCACTCTGTTCATTCTGGTCTCTCTGAATATGTTCAGGAGGCTTAAGTATTGCCAGAGAAGGATTTTAGGGTGTCTTATTTAACATTTTAGTAGATTTTCATAGAAGTCGATTGCAGAGCTCCAGAGTTATGCTGCCATGCTCATCGGCAGTTGGCTCCGCCCCAATTCTCTTCATTTTTAATAATTTGTCTTTATTTTACTTTCTTCCCTAGTCAAAAAGGATGATCTTCATGGAGTCATTCTGACGTAATCTATGACTCCAGACTAGTCATCAGAAGCCATCCTGAAGTAAGACCACAGGCCAAAATATTTTAATGAGATGGCTGTTCATGCTTATAAAGTAATCAGTAAGGTAATCTGCTAATCATTCTGAAGTCATCAAATAGAATGACTTCTAAAGTAATTTGATGATCATCAAATAACTTTAGGATAGTATCTAAAGTAATCCTGTTTGGCTTGGAGTGCCACCTAGCTAGCTGTTCCTTTATACCTATGTTTCTTCCTCTTTCCTTTTCTTTCTTTCTTTCTCTTTTTTTTCTTTCCTTTTTTCCCCTCTTTCTTTCCTCCCTTCCCTCCATATGAAACCCATTACACAAACAAGAGCAAGAAGGAGTCTGTAGACTTCAGTATACATATAAAACTTTGGGGCTGGTTATAAGTCTGAAAATCAGCACAATGTTATTTGAAAGCAAAACTATACATTTGTACAAAACATCCCCAGATGGGCTAAATAAATGGATCATCTACAAAACATTTATGCAAAGAAAAATATAGTGTTTAAATTGTAATTTGCCCTAACTGCTGTAGATTTCATATCAAATCTACGTAGGTTTCCATGCTTAAATTTTTTGACCGTCAGACAGGAAGTTGATTTGTATGGTTTAGGAGATGCGGGGGGCTCTTATGAGAATGTCACCCTGATGGCAAAAACATTACTGCCAAAACATTGCAGCCTTGATGCCATGATCAGAATGTGGCATCAACAATGTCAATGTCACCTAAATGTCATAGGACACATGAACACAGAAGGAAGAAAATGTCTGTTAATTATTGGATGGCAGAGAGGAATGCACTGTTTGCTCATAACATGTTAACAATCTAACAACTGCCCCACACATTGTGATATTGTCACAGTTTAAGAACAGTACTCTCTGTCCTTCCACTACCACTCTAGAACCATTTTAAAATCATGTTCTGCTGATGGCTACCTATCCATGCTTCTAATATGTTACACAGCTCTTCCAAATTCTTATCACTTCAACCCAACTTTGCCCTTACATGATATCTCTCTCCCCCATATCTCCGTGATGAAGTCAACATCTCCATCTTGGGGTATTACGCACTCTGGAATTCAATGGTTGATCTCTGAACCTAATCACACTTGTTAAAATAGCCCTAAACTATAACAGAAACTGTGTCTTATAACCCTAACTTCAATCAAGATAGTTAGAGACAATAATCTTGCACCAGAATGGTCTGATGAATCTTTAACAATAAGGTTCTGCCCACTGTCCCTCCTGCTGCCTTCCTATTGGGACAAATATCACTATCATTTCCTGAGCAAAACCAGGTACTGCCTAACTCCTCACATGGCCGATCTCATATTCTTTCAACCCCTGCCCATAACATATCTGACAATATCCACATCATCTCCATGGCTCTGCCCCTCAGCTAAAGGCCCCACCCATAAAATAAACCCCCGCGGACCACCCCTCCCAAGCCTTTCCCGCCATCAAGTCCTGGAAAGCCTCTATTAAATAAATGGGTGGTATTAGCTATTTTCCACTTCCCTTTTAATACTCAAATTTATGAAAATGAAGGAAATCCCATATTTTTTTGTTATTTGTGCGAATATTTTTTTTTAACTTGACTATTCTTTATTAATCAATTCTTTAAAAACTTTTAAAAGAACATAAAAACAGTAACATTGCATAAACAACAAGTTCATAATAATAAGAAGCAATAGCACTTACTCTAAATTTTAAATGAACAGTAGGTTTTTTTCTAACAAATTTCTTAATGTCCTTCAATTTGCCAGTCCCCTGTATCACGTGTCATCCATCAGCCAATCACAGATACATATATGTATGCATTGGGAACTCTTGCACATGCTCATTAGAAAGTGTGACTATAAAAAGACTGCACACAATTTAAAGGGACAGTCTACACCAGAATTTTTATTGTTTTAAAAGATAGATAATCCCTTTATTACCCATTCCCCAGTTTTGCATAACCAACACAGTTATAATTATACACTTTTAACCTATGTGATTATCTTGTATCTAAGCCTCTGCAAACTGCCCCTTTTTTCAGTTCTTTTGACAGACTTGCAGTTTAGCCAATCAGTGCCTGCTCCCAGATAACTTCACGTGCACAAGCACAGTGTTATCTATATGAAATACATGAAATAACACCCTCTAGTTGTGAAAAACTGTTAAAATGCATTCTGAAAAGTGGTGGCCTTCAAGGTTTAAGAAATTAGCATATGAACCTCCTAGGTTAAGCTTTCAACTAAGAATACCAAGAGTACAAAGCAAAATTGGTGATAAAAGTAAATTGGAAAATTGTTTAAAATTACATGCTCTGTCTGAATCGTGAAAGTTAATTTGGGCCTAGACTGTCCCTTTAATATAAGTAAACTGGAAAGTCTATTAAAACTGCATGCTCTATCTGAATCATAAAAGTTTAATTCGGACTGTAGGGTCCCTTTAAATATTTGATACCATAAACAAGTTAAGCAAATTCAAAAATAATTGCATAATGTTAAATTTAAATGCAGGTTCCCCCTTTATATGTACTATAGATCCTCATGGACAAAATGTATTGCACTAAAATAAATTTATCTACCAAAATTTTATATAGAAACTGATTAACTGGTGTTAAAGGGACACTGAACCCAAATTTTTTCTTTTGTGATTCAGATAGAGCATGAAATTTTAAGCAACTTTCTAATTTACTCCTATCAAATTTTCTTTATTCTCTTGGTATCTTTATTTGAAATGCAAGAATGTAAGTTTAGATGCCGGCCCATTTTTGGTGAACAACCTAGGTTGTCTTTGCTGATTGGTGGATTAATTCATCCACCAATCAAAAACTGCTGTCCAGAGTCTGAACCAAGAAAAAGACTTAGATGCCTTCTTTTTCAAATAAAGGTAGCTAGAGAACAAATAAAATTTGATAATAGGAGTAAATTAGAAAGTTGCTTAAAATTGCATGCTCTATGTGAATCATGAAATAAAAAATTTGGCTTCAGTGTCCCTTTAATTTCATTATGATTCGAAAGCTCTGCGTTCCTTTAACTACAAAAACCCTTACAAAACCTTAACCATGTGATGTTTTGATAGCAGCACTGAGAATAGACATTTTTATCTATTTCAGGGCCAAATCTAAGCCAATTAGCAAAAAAAATTGCAATGCACCGCAGTCTCCTAAAGTCATATATGACAACACAACTCAAAATAATCTCAATTAAATGTGTATATATTGCACTGTGCATATATATTTTTAAACACATTGAGTTTATTTTTTCTTTCAACTATAACAAGCATCTAATAATTTCAAGAGTTATACTCCTAATTTTATAGTGCGATATTTTAGTTTCCAGGTAGCGATTTAGTCATTATTTATTTATATTAATATAATAATGGTGAACATCTAAAAATGTATCTGCAAATTTTTTTTTTTTGGGGGCGGGGGATTTTGTGATTTCAAGGACTTTTAGGATTTGTGTGAATACACATAAAAAAAAACCAATCAGGGTCACTCCAATTAAAAGTGTCTAAAAGATTAGACTAGTGACACGATAAAAAAATTAACAAATAATTACAATAATGTTATCTTATTGAGATTGTTTGCTTGAACATATCCATGAAATAAAAAAAAAAGATCTTATTATATACATCTGCAAAAATGAACAGTAAATGCCTCAAGATTTTTATACAAAATGTTTAGTTACGCATTGTAAATCAAGTTTGCAGTATACTTTATTTATTTTACTCCCTTTTCATGTAATTTAGCTCTTAAAGGGACATAAACCCAAATTTTTCTTTCATGATTCAGACACACATTTTTAAACCACTTTCTAATTTACGTCTAATATGAATTTTGCCTCATTCTTTTAGTATCTTATATTGAAGGGGCAGCAATTCATTACTGGGAGCTAGCTGAACATATCAGTAAACCAATGAAAATAGACATATATGTGCAGCCACCAATCAGCAGCCAGCTCCCAGCTTCTGAATCTACCTAGGAATCCTTTTCAGAAAAATATACCAAGACAACTAAACAAATTAGATAATAGAAATAAATTGGAAAACTGATTAAAATTGTATGCTCTATCTGAAGCATGAAATAAACAATTTTGGTTTTATGTCCCTTTAAACTAGTTTATTTTCACACACAAACAGGACACTATGATTTCAATATATTATGCGAACAGTATTATAATAAATTCTTTTTTATAATAATAGGAAGTTTTCTTAGGGCGGGAGCGGGAAATGTGGTGTAAGGGAGGCCGGACCGTCCCAACGCCGCACAGGTGCCTGAATCCTTCTGATCGAGGCCCAGCCCGTGGACGGTGTTAGGCCGGTAGCGGCCCCCAGCGCGCGCGGGGGGGGGGGGGAACCCGGCCTCTTTAGCTGTCACTTTACAAACATCATATTAACAAACAGCAGAATGATTGAATCCCCTCTCTGCCACTAACGCAAGAGCATGAATAAGTTGACCTCTTTTCTGCCACCAACATACACATGTAGAGTTATTAACTTGCTTTCTTACAATTATCACAGAGTTGTGATTAAACCCCTTCATCCCATAAACAAAATGGTTTAAAACTATTACAACATATTAAACGAGAAGATCCCAGAAGGGATGGGAAAAGTTAAAAACAGAATTTCTTTGACACTGCTGTATTGTGGTGTCAGTGGACTTGTGATCCAGTTACATAGCTATTTCACCTACTGCTTCCAATGCCATCTTCTGTGATCTGGTGTTCATTCTCCCTGGTCCTCCTAGTCCACTGCCACCCCCTATATGGTTTACCGTTACATGCTTAATGTCCCTTAGAGTCCTTTACTGATCACACAATGATGAATTTATATATAAATAATGCTATCTGACAAAGTTTGTCAAAAAAGAGGCCTTAATTAGTGCTGCAGTTAAATGGCATTTTGGGGTTGCATTGATTGCTGGACAATGTGCAAACTTCAACATTAGGAAGATTCCACAACCTGAAATAAAATTCTAAGAATATAGTCTTGAATTGAGCTAAATCAGTCCCACTCAAGCAAATAGAGGGGAGCAACCTTTCTCATTCAACAGTGGTGGTATATAATGAATTACAAAATGATAAGGTCTCTACCTCTATGCCCAGTCACCTCAGATAGATCTAGAAGACCTATGCCCCTGCTGCGCTTGTATACAATCAATACAAAATCATAGCCTGTTTCAGAATTTAATCCCAAATGTAAAACCTTTACACTAAATCCATCCCCATCCAAAAAGAATCTTAGAGGACCACCTTGCCTGAAAGATCAGCTTCAACAACCCCAAAATGATGTTTTCTACAGCTTTTGGTCTGTTGGGATGTCAGATAGCATATCTACTAGTGTGCTCATGTACCCTTTGAGCTGAATTAGAAACAAGGATCAGTAGGCTATTATTTTGTTCTTCAACATGGGAGAAGTTCAAAGATGCATAATCACCTAGTCAGCATCTAGAAGATTTCAGAATGTCAGAACCGAAGCCAATCTGACTAATGGAAGTCAATACAACTTGAGAAAGTAAATGCACACACCTTGCACACGTATATAAAATGTCAAAGTTTTCAAGTCGCAGTACTACTAAACAGCAAAGATGAGTGCTGGCATTGGATAAAATCATTGCTTTCTTGAGAAACTCTGCTTGAAAATCAGCATAGTGTACTTAGAATTTTCAGATTGTCAACTATTAAGAAGGGAATTAATTTAGTGTTATATAGTTGTTAGATTGTCTCACTCTCGAACTGCTCATCTCTAGGGTAAAGCCACGTTGGATTGTTTTGTGGTTCTTCTACCCTTGTCCTCTTTTTCCTCTCTAAGTGGCCCTGTCCATAAAGCAGGGTTCTTTATGGCAAGGTCTTTATATCCAATTTAGTTTTTACTTATAAACCCAACTCACTGACAGAAGACTCAGGGCCTAATTATAAGTGGAGAGTTAACTGCGCTATAAGTAAGCCATTTACACATGTCGAGTTATGCTTGTATTATAAGTTGAAAGTAAACTGTTTTCACTTGTGAGCCAACCCAACAAATTAAAAAGGCTGAACTTAGAGAATCGTGTGCGGGTTCATGGATTCCTCAAAAAAAGTCAATAGAGAAGTAAAAAGTCGAAAAATCAACTCACTCTCGCGCAAACCTGATTGCATATTGTCATGTGCACTAACCCGACATGAAAATATGAATATTTTACATCTTAATGTTATTCACATAAGAGATCATGTTCTATTTATTCATAAATAAATATTTCTACAAATATCTGATGATTATTTTTTTTTGTACAGTATGTATCTATACTTATGTAAAAATATAGATGATTATATATAGGTATAGATAAATATATATATATATATATATATATATATATATATATATATATATATATATATATATATATATATATATGTGTGAACATCTATTTATTAATACATAGAACGTATTCTGCTATGTGCAGAACATTGGAATGTTAAAGATTTACAGTAAATACACACTATAACACTTTGTTAAATTTGAATATTGCATAAATATGCTTTTTCATATTTTAATCTACTTAACAGCAAAGGGCTCCAATGCACATATATATATATATATATATATATATACACATACAGGTATACCTCACTTTACAGCGCTTCACTTTACAGCGCTTTGCTAATACAGCGCTCTGTGGAGCTGAAGTTCAACCTCCAAGAATTTTGAAACAGTGCTGTAATCATTGTGATATTGCAAGAAAAGTGACTGGCACACTTTTGTTATGCTAAGTTCACTCTGTTTACAGCATTACAGTGCAATTGGCAAATTGTACGACAGTAATTGTCATTGTTTTACAGGTACAGTATTTATTGAATGCTAATTGAATACTTGCTGTGCTAGTGTTAAACTAAACTTAGCACTACTGCACACCTAATATATGTTAGTTTAAACATGTTTTCAAGTTTTTTAAACACACTGGCAAGTGAAAAGAAAGCTAAAACTGCCTTGTTTTACTTTAAGGCGGTTTTCACTTTACAGCGGGGCTCCGGTCCCTAACCCGCTGTATGAGCGGGGTATACCTGTATATATATATATATATATATATATATATATATATATATATATATATATATATATATATAAATGAAACGTACATCTGGGGTTTTGCCGTTTCCCTTGTTCAGAGAGGGATTGCCTGGTATTTTGGGGCTGGACTGTACTGTTAAGTCAGGATCAGACTGATATGCTACAGGAAAGTTCTTCTCTGTGAAAGGCAGTGGCACAGGTTGAGCAAAAAGAGGCTGCCTCTTGGGTGGTAATTAGCAATAGAACAAGCAATAGAACAAGCTATTATGCTGTTGTTCGTTCCCAGGTTGAGCGCTTCTCTCTTTTAATTTATGTAATTTATGACTCTTTGGGAAGTCTCCCTAAGTGTGATGCGGGAATCCAGACGTGGACCCGTTGCTCAGTGTGCCTAGAGGGATATGGCTGCACCTCACTGATGAGGCCCACACTAGGCGGAAATGTACGTCTGGCGTTTTGCAGTTTCTCTTGTTCAGAGAGGGATTGCCTGGTATTTTGGGGCTGGACTGTACTGTTAAGTCAGGATCAGACTGATATGCTTCAGGAAAGTTCTCTGTGAAAGACACATGTTGAGCAAAAAGAGGCTGCTTCTTGGGTGGTAGCCATAGTACAAGCTATTATACTATTGTCCGTTCCCAGGTTGAGCGCTTCTCTCTTATAACTTTATATAGATATATATATATATATATATATATATACACACACACATGTATTTCTATACATATAAATACATATGTGTATATATGTATTTACAGACATATATACACAGATATACATATGTATGTATAGCAATATATATATATATATATATATATAATCCTGTGCTGGCAGCTTTTTTTTTTTTTTTTCTCCAAACGAGACTCCATTCAAGTCTATGGGGAATACGATTCTGCGTTTACAACACCGTAAAACCTTTTTTTCTGCATCAGGATGGAACCGCGAGAGTTCAAAAGTTTTACTTCTGACCTGTAATACGTATTAATTTAAACTTTACAAACGTTTTGCCACATTGATCACAGAATATTGTTTTAGCAGATTTTGGCACATTTTACCAGACAAACATTTTAGTGCTGCATAAGCATCAAAACTTCTTGTCTCAGCAGAGGAAGAGAAAATATGATATTGTAATGAAATGTTTGAAATTAAAGTTGATATAGAGCAAAAGTTGAAGAGGAAAGAGAATGCGTATTAGCCGAACAAACACAAGGGTAGCACGTGGGTAATATGAAAGTTGCAAGAGGGAAGTCAGTCACCGCTAACAAGAGTAGAAGCAATAATTAGAGCTATGTCAAAAAGGAAAATTTGAACATGGTTTAGAAAGGCTCAGAGTACTTATATCCCAGAAATAATTGATGGTTCTAAAACATGTTTGCAGAGTGTTAAAATGATAGTAAGATTTCAGTTTAGCACAATTTGCATAATAGGATTGTCGCTTTGCCAATACTACAATGACAATTCTTGCCTTGGCTCATTTTCTTTGGCTTTTCTCCAGGACTGGACAGTGGGCCAACTATAAAGCAGCATTTGGGATCAATCCAGGCATAATTTTGTTGATCACAACCAGAAACACAAAAGAAACATCAGATATAGCAGAGGCTTCCATGTTACAACAGGGGAATTGTAGTTTTCATAGTGAAATGTACAGGAGTTCAGATTGTCAGTTATTTTCTCTTGGGTGTTCTTCCATTGCCTAAAGCTCAGTATCTATGAGAATGAGTTGCTAATCAATCTCAAATGCCAGGACCTATTAATTTATTTTCCAGAACAGTGAAAATTTCCTCTTATTTGTATGCAGTATATAGGCAACATTTTACAAAAAGAATATGATTTGAGATGAGAAAACTCATTCCCTTAGCCAACATATCTGCAGCAGAAAGTACACAATACTTTGAACATTTTTCTGACAGACTTATTATTATTATTATTTTTTTTACTTCATCAAAATGAGATTTTTTTAAGATGTGTTTGATAATCAATTTAGGGGTTTGTCTCTAAAAACAAATATGATTTAACCTTTTGGAAAGTCTGAATAACCATTGTAGGAGGGTCACCATAAATGGTTATCTATGTCCCAAATTCCAATTTATCAGAATTTTACTGTGAATACATTGAATTCCAATCCATTAGGCCCCACTAAATCAGCAGACTCAATATAGAGAAGTTCAATTTTAGACCTGTACCCATCAATGTCATTAAGAAACACCTTAATAATCTAAAAATGAGAAACCAGTCTTGACCTGATCAAATCCCAGCAATGCTGTTGAAGCTCAGTGAGCCGGAAATTGCTAAACCTGTCACAACCCTAATTAGCAAATCCTTGGTGTCTGGTTACATACCAAACTTTGGAAGACTGCAAGAGTAATGCCTATCCATAAAAGTGGGGAGATAACCTTGGTATCTAACTATCGCCCAATATCATTGCTCCCAGTATTGTCAAAAATCTTAGAAAAATGCATCCATACGCAATTATGTGAGTATTACCACCAATCTAACTGTCTGACCCCTTTTCAATCAGGTTTTCGCCCAAATCACTCCACTACAACTGTCCTCCTAAAAGTTTGCAACAACATTCAAACTGGCATGGAACAAGGAGACCTAACTGGAGCCATTTTCCTTGATTTTGCAAAGGACTTTGAGCAGTAAAATGTTGTGGTCTACTGTGACAAACTAAAAAAACTCAGGTAATGGTGAATGTCCACTAACCTGATTTTGATCATATGTATCGGATCGATCACAATATGTCTCCATTTCTGACAGCAACTCCCTCCCTCTCCCAGTCACATGTGGTGTTCCCCAAGGTTCCATTCTCGGCCCGCTACTATTCATATTATTTATAAATGATCTGCCTAATATCTGCAAATCCTCAACTGTACACATGTACGCAGACGACACAGTAATCTAGGCAAACAAACCCGATCTGCCGCAGCTTGAGGCAGTGCTCCAAGACCAGTTCACAGAGGTAGAAAAGTGGATCTCAAAAAACAAACTCTTCCTAAACACTGACAAAACTGTCACAATGATCTTTGGAACGATACCTAAATTACACAAACTACAAAATTCCCATCTACGCATCAAAACAAAATCAAATGGCACACTGACCGCAGTCCACTCTTTCAAATACTTGGGTATGTTGTTAGACCCCAATCTATCTTTTGGCCTCCACATAGAAAAACTTGCATCTAAACTCTATCCAAAACTAGGTGCCCTGTACAGAAACAAATCCTGCCTCAGCCCTACAGTAAAGGAAAAGATTGTACATCAAATGCTGATGCCAATCATGGATTATGGAGATGTAGTATATGCACCTGTACAGCAAACTCACCTTAATAAACTTAATATACTGTATAACTCGTTCTGCCGCTTTGTGCTACAATGTAACTACAGGACCCACCATTGTGACATGCTAAAAGAACTAAACTGTCTGTCGCTGGAATCCGGATGCACCCTCCATCTTTCCAGCCTTGTGTTTAAGAACTTTTCTGGGAAGCTCCCACCCTACCTGAGCAGAATGCTCTCCATGGCTGTTCCCACCTTCCATAACCTCCGATCCAATACCAGCACATTATTTAGCTTGCCTCAATACAAAAAGAAAGCAGCTCAATCCTCCTTTTCCTGCAGAGCACCACAATTATGGAACGACCTCCCGCACACTTTCAAACATTCCCCAAGCCTAATATCCTTTAATAGATACCTCTCTACATATCTCAAAACAGAATGCACCTGTCATGGTTGATTATATATTTCCTACCTGTTCTATGTTAAATTTTTCATACATTGTGTATTATTATTGTTTTTGTATTCTATTGTACCCTATTGTATCAATGCAATGTTTTGTGGACCCAGGACATACATCCTTCCTGGTAAAATATTTTATAAATAAATAAATATAGAGTGCTCCTTTAGTGTAGACCCTGGGAGCCACAATGCTAAGCCTCCTATTAGCGTGGCCTGGGCATTGTGAAGAAGAAGTAAAGGATAACTGAATGCACGTCTAAAATATACTAACATGTATGTTCCTGGACTGCAAATTTTGCTGCACTTGCACAAACACATCAGTGCTGGAACACAGTGAAATCTAGATTTCAACATGCTGTAAAAGTCATCAAGAAAGTAAATAGGTGACAAATTTACATTAAAGGGACACTAAACCCTAAAAAAATTGTACCTGCAATTGCAATTTCAATATATTATCATTTATTTTGTAATTTACATGTAGCGTAAAAGAAGTACCATTTATGTGAAATCCTATTCCGAAAATGGAACTATTTCCAAACCCACCTCTGGCTATACATTTCCACACTCCAATCCTAACTGATAACCCAGGTTAGTATAGCAGCAGTGCGCATTCGCGATATTGTCATAATCGTCACTCACCAGTGGGCCCACTGTAACTGGGGTAGCACGTAGGTGATATGCACATGCGCAAATCTATGGATCACTATATGCATGAGACCGATATCCCCAGTTATAATGGCGGAGTATAGCCGCAATGTGCATGTGCGATATCATCATAATCGTCACTCACCAGCAGGCCCGCTGTAATTGGGGTAGCACGTAGGTGATATGCGCATGCACAAATCTACGAATTGCAATACGCGTGCACATGGTGACAAAATAGTCACTTAATTATATGCAAAAGATCGAGATCGGATTGGAAATGGTTTTTGATAGTTCACGACCCATTTTAGAGGGTTGTCTTGAACAACGTCATCTGAGAAAATGAAAAATTAATTTTATATGGCAGAGAAACATCGTTGAAATATAAAAGTACTTTATTTATTATATTATATTTGCATGTTTGGTAATTTAAATTTGTGGTCACAGTGTAGACAAAAAAATAAAGTTTTGTAATCCTTTAAGTAATGCTAGGTCTATCAATATTAGATACCTTCAGTAAAATAACATAAAATAGCTTTAAACATCACAGAACTATTCACTTTATTTCAAAATTCAAACTTATTTTCTTACCACTGAACAGAAAACACATTTTTAAGATTTCAATGTAATTGTATACATATCATACCACCTACGCTATTCGTCAGATCATTTCAGGTAAACCATCTCTATGCGTTAACAATGATGCCAAAAAATAAAAAATAAGATATTCACGAACTATTCATGTGTCTGTAACTGTGCTTTTTCAGCTGAAAACCTATCATCAGTGCATTTTTCATAAAAAGGCAATAATTAATGTGTTCCTTTCACAGCATGCCATCTGACCTATAATACAAAACATATCATATTCCTATTCTTTGTTTCCATGTGAAATGCTCTGCTTCCAAAGAATCACACAAATTGAAATAGTCATTTGGCAAGTTAAACATATACCTGTCTTTTTGGTTGTGTAATCTTATTGGCTTTGTCCTGACTGTGTCAAAAGCAGTAAAAAATAAATCATGTTCATTCAATTGAACACTTGCATAATTCTGACACAGGATATAGTGTGCCAATTAAAATATATTTAAAAATATGTTAAAGAGAATCTTCTCAGACTTCTTGTTTTTATCATTTGTCATTAAAACCAGAAGTTCAACACGTTCCAAATATTTTTTTGCATGAAACACTGCTACGTAAAATATGTTTCGATTTTAAATGAAAGTATACGGAAGTGCATGTTTGTGTATAATGGATATCTATGTATCTGTTGCTCATTGGTTAATACAGACAAATGAAAATATGTGTTTATTCATTATTATTATTAGCAGGTTTTTTTTAGGGCGCCAACAGATTCTGCAGCACTATAAACATAGTTGGTATACAGGATAACATTTATAGGGATCAAATGGGTCATCCCAAAACATACACTTTTCAAAAGCACAAAACATTGTACAGGTAGCCCTCAGTTTACGCCGGGGTTAGGTTCCAGAAGGAATGGTTGTAAATTGAAACCATTGTAAATTGAAACCCAGTTTATAATGTAAGTCATGGGAAGTGAGGGAGTTAGGTTCCAGGCCCCTCTCAAAATTGGCATAAGTAACACCTAATACATTATTTTTAAAGCTTTGAAATTAAGACTTTAAATGCTAAACGGCATTATAAACCTAATAAAATAATCACACAACACAGACTTTACTTGCATTTTTCTGCAAACAGTTCTTTCTATGCATTCCAATCTGGACTGATTTATAGACAGGAAGATCTTGTTCCTTTGCAAGCTGCTCAATAGCTCAGGTCTGGTTAAACTGATTAATTTCAGATTGCTTGGCTTGCATATCTTTGCTGCAACACAAGCGGACAGCTCCACCTACTTGCTATTTTAATCAATGCACTGCTTCTCATTGCTTTTCAATAGCAGTCACATGACTGAAAAAAAAGGTTGTTATTCTGAAACGGTACAAATTGAACCGTTGTAAACCGAGAGCCACCTGTAATATATTATAAAACACTCTCTTATGTGGAATAAAGTATTTGTAATACAATATCCATTTAAGTAATTTAAGTAACATTGTTTAAGGGATACTAAAGCTATTTTTTATGATTCAGATAGAACATGCAATTTTAAGCAAATTTATCATTTACTTTTATTATCAATTTTTATTTGTTCTTTATTTGCTTAAAAAGCAGGAATGAAAGTTTAGGAGCCGGTCCATTTTTGGTTCAGAACCCTGGATAGCGCTTACTCATTGGTGGATACATTTAGCCATCAATCAGCAAGCGCTACCCAGGTGCTGAACCTAAAATGCGCTGACTCCTAAACTTTCATTCCTGCTTTTTCAAATAAAGATACATTGAGAACAAAGAAAAATTGTAAGTGTAAATTTTAAGCTTTATAAATCAGAGATGATTTAGTTTACATATTCATCTGCCATCTCATGTAAATGAACCTAAGATTACTTTGTAGCAGTGCTATAAAGTTTGGATTTATTTTTTTATATACCTGTACTAAAGAATAAAGATCAAAGCAGGGCATGACACATTATTGGCATATACAAATATTTTAAAACCTTCTAAAACTTAACAAGTCAGGCTGTGTTTTGAAGACTATGGACATCAATCATGAAAAGTCTATTGAGTCTATCTTATCTCCTCTGCAATGGCAAATTAAAAGGGACAGAAAAGACAAAATTAAACTTTCAAAATAGAGCAAGCAGTTTAAAAAAGTTTACAATCTACTTCTATTATCTAATTTGCTTCCTTCTCTTTGTATCATTTGTTGAAAAGCATACATTAGTAGACTCAACAATGTACTACTAGGAGTTAGCAGCTTATGGTTCAACAGATGTGTTCTGGATACACCATACAATTTTAACACTGTTATCTAATGTGCTTCATTCTCTTGGTATCATTTGTTAAAAAAAATATCTAGATAGGCTTGGGAGCTTGGAGCAAGCTGCGTATTGGTGGCTGAACATGTTTGCCCATTTTCATTGGCTTACAAATGTGTTCAGCGAGCTCCCAGGAGGGTATTGCTGCTGCTTCAATAAACGATACAAAGAGAATAAAGCAAAATTGATAAGACGTAAATTGAAACGTTGTTTAAAAAACATATAACCCATCTGAATAATGAAACATTTTGTAATCTAGCAGGCTAGATTACAAGTGGAGCGCAAATAAAAGCACAGATACCTGTTGTAAAGTATTAACACTTTAAAATATGTATAACAAAACACATGGAAAATATATTAAAATAAACTAGTTCACTTGTCTTTATACATATTAAATGTAAAATAATGGTTTACTAATGAAAAAAAAGATGTGTGTGTGTGTTTAATTATGTGCACAAAATGTTATTGGAACAATAGGGTCCTAGTCATAACAGGCCACATTTTGGGCTTTAATTACCCTTAATGATGCCTTAATCAGGCATGATTAAGGGTAATTAAAACCCAAAACATTGTCTTTTATGACCAGGACCCTATTTTTCAAAATAATGGTTTACTAATGGAAAAAAAAGATGTGTGTGTGTGTTTATGTGCATATGTGTATATGTATATATGAATGGAATTGTTTTTTTATATTTCAATGCAAAACCTATACACAAAGTGAAGATTCCACTACTTGAGAGGAGGTTTAGCTGAACACTTGAGTAATAACTAACAAGAGCTTTTCAGCGAGAACTCATAATTGTGTATTATGTGAGGCGTTTAGAACACCCACGGATTTCCAACATCTAGATGTTAGTGTGCCCTATTAATATTACTTTCAACTTGTAATATAAGTGCAAAAATAGAAGTTATGGATTTAACTCAAGTGATGGCGCACCATAGCGCATATATTTTTTACACTCCACTTGTAATCTAGCCCATACTTTTCATAGTAAATTACAGAACAGGGGAAAATAAACAAATAATGAAGAGACGCTGCTGTTTTACTTGACATAACTCCTGGATATCTACAGCTCAATGCCAATGCACAAAATGTTATTGGAACAATGGGGTCCTGGTCATAACAGTACACATTTTGGGTTTTACACACCCTTAATGATGCCTTAATCAGGCATGATTAAGGGTTATTAAAACCCAAAACGTTGCATTTTATGACCAGGACCCTATTTTTCCAATACAATTTTGGCATGGTGCTGTGGATATCCGTGAATTATGGACTTTTTGGGGGTTTGGGTTTATGCATTTACCCTATTCCTACTTAACACATTAAGTAAAGAGGTAATGGTGAGTGCTGATTAATTTTTTGTTTTGATTACTTGACATTATTATTCTTTATAAAGCGCCAACAGATTCTGCAGCATTGCCCATGGGTACAAAGATAAAAAATCAATGGAGAAACAATACAATAAAAGACAACATTTTACAGACAAATACAGGGGGAATTGAGGGCCCTATTACAGTGGGAACTTACAATCTAGATGGGTAGGAGGATGGGAAACAGGAGGTTGGGACGTCAAAGGTGAGAATGATATTAGTGAGGCAATAGATGAGGGCAACTGTTAGGTAAGTGAAATTTATTTGTTACTGAGTGGGGGATAAGCTTTCCTGAACAAAAATGTCTTTAGGGAGTGTTTAAAGAAGGACAGCTCAAGGAAGTGCATTCCATAGGGTTGGTGCCGCACGACATACCTAACATTCTTTAGGGTGAATTGGATTTTGAGTTCAATATCCCTTTAATTCAAAGATTTGTTTAGCTTCCAGCAAGCTACTACAATGAATGACTAAGCAATGTATCACTTTCTACATTATTTTTTTTACCTGCAGGGGTTAAGGACACTAACTCAAACAAATTGTAACAGCTTGTATCTTTCTCAGTTTCTCTTGCGATCGATTCTAATTTTCTAACAATAAATGTAAGGATCTTAAACTACTGTTTCTAAATTTGTATCAGATGAGAGTATAGATTGATAGCTGAATGGGAAATTAAAGTTTTAATTTAGTTGCTGCACCTTGAAAACAAGAATGTGCAAAATCATCTTTGCTGTCTTACGGATTTGCTACAAATATAAACAATACTACTTCTTTAAAGGTCTACACAAAGAATCTCCCCAAAACAGTGTAGCAAACTTGCTAATGAAGATTGATGTTTTCTTCTAGAACCTCCATTGATAAGAGCATATACAGAGTGTACACAGCACCTTTTCTTAAAATAACTCCTTTATTGGGACAGATTAAAACATTGGTGACGTTTAGGCCTTTCAGCCCTTAATCATGCATCATGTATATGCACTTCTTTAAAGGGCTGTAAACTGCTGGGAAAAACTATTCACTCTGCAGTTTTCCCCTCTTCTCTCTTTAAAGCTGCTTGCTTATTTTAATCCTTTACAGGTACCTCATTAGTGAAGCTCTACATCTTCACACTGGGCAAACATTTTAGAGATCAGGTATTCTTATACTCTGTGACATAAGTTCTGCACATAAACAGGTCAGTGAGTGACATGGTTGCTTTTTTTGACAAGCTGTATTATGAACTTCAGTTTAGCGTGCACAATACAGAGTGGGTGCTGTACATTTTTGCAGTGACTGTAATGCCCCATATTATTCATGGCGGCTTTTTAAAATATTTTTATATAACTTAAAATGGCTTAAAATGGTAAAACAGTTATTTTTAAATGAGTATTGTTTCTGGTCAGTTTGAAATGGCTGCCAACCTCCACCCACCGATGACATCACAATCTGGGCTGTTTCTATGCACTCTGCTGAATAACATTGACAGTCTGTTAAATCCAACTAGTGAGCCTTTTGTGAGCCTTTTGTGATTGGAAGCAATATGCAGCCCAGATCATGATGTCATCAGTGGGTGGAGCTTGGCAGCCATTTCAAACTGGCCAAAAACAATACTCATTTAAAAATAACTGTTTTACTGTTCCTGCTGCATGATATAGAAAGTGGTGCAGGAGGCTATTTGCAGCTTAATTGAAGGTAAGCCTTTAAGATGACTAAAGTGTAGACTGTCCCTTTAACTGTGAAAAGAAATCTTCAAGAAATCCCAGACTGACTCCATTCATTGGATAAATAACAAGCAGTTACTCAAATAAAAGTCTAAACATTAGAGGCACTCATTTTTATATTTTTATATAAGTAACTGTTTGCTTGTTATTTATCCCATGCTGTTGTTGTTTTTTACTTATCAAATTATGTCTCACAACTTTGTAAGTATTTAGAGGGATATTGCTCACTTGTGTATTTCAAGCATTTTTGCAATACCCTTTCATTAGCAAAAATGCTTCTAGTAAAAGTTACTGCTACTTTTCAGTGGCATACACACATATCCTATGAATGCATGTGCCCCACACCTTCTCAGAGAGTTAGCAGTGGCTTGTATGACACAAATTACGTCTTTAAAAGCAATACACACAACCATCAGATACCTGACCAGGCATGGTGTTTAGATACTTGTGTACGGGCCATCACAGGATATGTGTATATGCCAAAAAAAAGCAATAATTTTTACTAGAAGCATTTTTGCTATTGAAAGAATATTGCACAAATGTTTAAATTTCAAATTGTAATGCACCCACGTAATTTATTGACCTTTCTATCGCTTTAATAAAGGATTTTTTTTTTTTTTACTATTTTTATACACAGACTATATCTAAAGGCCTCTCTGGTAATCATGTAGAAATGTAATGTCAGATCTGCAAGTGGTATGCCTATATTTGGAGATAATGAATATGCCTGGATAAACCAGGCGTGCATTTTTTTATTCTTTGCTTTTAAAGGGACACTGAACCCAAATTTTGTTTTCATGATTCAGATAGAGCATGCAATTTTAATTTTCTAATTTACTATTATCTATTTTTTTTTCTTCGTTCTCTTGCTATCTTTATTTGAAAAAGACGACATCTAAGCTAAGGAGCCAGACAATTTTTAATTCAGTACACTGGACAGCATTTGTTTATTGGTGGGTGAATTTATCCACCAATCAGCAAGAACAACCCAGGTTGTTCACTAAAAATGAGCCGGCATCTAAACTTACATTCTTGCTTTTCAAATAAAAAGATACCAAGAGAATGAAGATAATTTGAAAATAGGAGTAAATTAGAAAGTTGCTTAAAATAGCATGCTCTATCGGAATCACAGGGAAAAAGTTCAGTGTCCCTTTAAGCATTTAGAGTAGGGATATCAAGCTCAATGTAAGCGATATTTGCACTTCACTTAGTAATACCAGCGCAAGCAAATGTGCATTGGTATTACAAGTTAGGTGCAATGCAAATGCGACCTCACATTTGCATTGCATGGAAACATTGCGCTCACAAGAGTGGGCTTCCATGGGCTCCGATGGGAGCCTCATTCTCATGCCATTAGAAACGGCATGATAACTAGCGCAGCGAAGGGGGTAAGTCGCGCAGCAATGGGCAGCAAATTTAAATATATATCTACTAGGCGATAAGCCTGCCCAAAGGGCAGTCTATGTTTAACAAATTACAAACCCCAAAGATGATATTACAAAAACATAAAAAATGTAAAATTTCAGAGAAAAATAAACAAAGATATCCAAAATAAAAAAATGTAACCTAAATTAATAGCCCTATAAAAATAAAAAATCGCCCCAAATTAAAAACACTCCTTAATCTAATACTAAACTACCAATAGCCCTTAAAAGGGCTTTTGTAGGGCTTTTTCCTAAAATAATTGCCAATTACCCCCTAACAGTAAAGCCCCCACCCAAACAACCCCCCCAAAAGAAAATACCTAACACAAAAAAAACCTAAGCTACCCATTGCCCCTAAAGGGGTGTTTGTATGGGCATTGCTCTTAAAAGGGCAATCAGCTCTTTTATAGCCCATTAAATCACTAATCTTAAAAATAAAAAAGAATCCTAAGACTAAGCCCCAAATAGGTACTCACCGTTCCTGAAGTCGGGTGGAGAAGGTCTTCTTCTAGGCGGCTCCATCATCTTCTATCTTCATCCGGAGCGAAAATGGCGCGGAGCGGAGGTGTGAAGCTGGCTTCCTCGATACGTGGATTCGGAGAGGCAGCTCTCAGCAGAGGATGTCCAAAGCGGAGTGGAGTCTCCTCTTCATCTGATCTCTGTCGTGCACTGAAAATTAAATGCAAGGTACTGCATTCAATTTGGGGTACCTTGCATTCCTATTGGCTGAAATTTTGAAATCAGACAATAGGATTAGAGCTACTGAAATCCTATTGGCTGTTAAAATCAGCCAATAAGATTTCAGTAGCTCTCATCCTATTGGCTGATTTCAAAATTTCAGCCAATAGAATGCAAGGTACTCCAATAAATATGGGTTACCTTGCATTTAATCTTCAGTGTGCGGCGGACGATCGCATGAAGAGGAGTCAGAACGCCACTTTTGGGATTAGGGATTTAATGGGCTTGTAAAATAGCTGAATGCCCTTTAGGGGCAATGGGTAGTTTCGGGTTTTTTAGTGTTAGTTTTTTTTTTTTGGGGGGGGGTTGTTTGATCGGTGGGGGGATTTAGTGATAGGTTTTATTTTTAAATTAATGTTGGGATTTTTTATTTTAATTGTAGCTTAGGTCATGTAATTTGGGCAAATTTAGGGGGTGTTAGGTTAGGAAGCTTAGTAATTAAATTAGATATTTGCATTGTGGGGGTTTGGCGGTTTATTATTTAACAGGTTAATTAGGTTTATTGCAATGTGGTGGGGTTGGCGATTTAGGGGTTAATAGGTTTATTGCGATGTAGAGGGTTGGCGGATTAGGGGTTAATAGGTTAATTAGGTTTATTGCGATGTGGGGGATTAGCGGATTAGGGGTTAATAGGTTAATTAGGTTTATTGTGATGTGGGGGTTGGCGGATTAGGGTTTGATAGTATCATTAGGTAGTTGGCGTTGTATGGTTTGGCAGTTTAGGGGTTAATATTGTAATTTATTTTGTTGGCTTTGTGGGGGTATGGCGGTTTAAGGGTTAGGTAGATTATTTTGTGTGGGTTTAAGGTTAAGTTTTCTTTTTGTTAATACTTCCTGTGGGCGATTCTGTTGTTTTTTTTTCTTAATACTTTGTGCGGGGCGGTTAGTTTTTTTTTTTTTAATGCCTCTTCATTTGCCTATGCTGCATCCAGGTGGATTCTTTTGGCTGCACGCACAGCCAACATTCTTTTGGCTGCCTCATTCAGCCATCATTCCTTTGAGTATGCGTCCGTAACTGGCGACACCGTCGGGTGCATTACAAATGTGATTATAGTATAGATGTAATTATATACATAGATATTTTTGTGTTAATATGTATATATATTCATATACATATATATTTACAGGGAACACACAGTTCCCATAAACCGCTATGTAAAGGCACATTTTTGTAAGTGCGTTTTTTTTTTCTTCTAATACCCTGCACCAGCCAACTTTAACCACTCATAACTGCTTTTTGCAATTTATTTTTTAAAAAAAGCTATATTTCTTTAATAAAAATTAAAAAAAAAAAATGAATATTCACAGTAAGGTGCATATTTAGAGCCTGTCAATGGTTTATCAATTGGTACACTCACCATGAAATGCAATATGTATTTTGTATTATCACAGTAATAGAAGATGTATAGCTTTGTATTTGCTCTCTTCTCCTACAAGTCCCAGTAATTATGCTAACGTAGCTCACATGGGACACTTGCAAGTATGCACAAAGCTCACCTGAACAGTTTGATATGAGCATATGTTATTTATGACAGGTATGACATTACCCTAATAACCTCTAGGTCTATCACCACATAAGATTATACTGTCAAGGTATTTTGCGATCGTAGGTTTTTATTCCTTAAATCCCAAATGAAACATGAGGTGACTACCCTTTCAGAAATGCTGAAATATATGTCCAATCCCATTAAACTTACTGTCCATTTAATATAAATGTATGATATATTATGTTAAGCTCTCCCTTATATCTTGTTCATTGTATATCAGTCCCCCGTAGATGATAACTAATAGTATTTTACAAGATGAATGTATATGCTGTGCTTCAATAGTGTTTTGAAGGTCCAAAAGTTACCTAAATTCTAAGTATTCGCCTATTATGCTTCATGTTAAGTTTACTGGAGGTCCAAAAGTGGCCTTACATGTTCTCAGGAGGCAGGAAAATGAGGACTGAAATGTGTTTTAATTTTGTATTATCCCATAGGTATCACTTAGACAGTTGGATATATGGTCATATTTCACTCTCTTGGGATGAGATTAATTTGCGTTTGTCAATTTACTGTCTTAGTTCACATTGAATGTACACTTGTTTTTCTTGCATCAAGATACCGGTTTGTTTATTTTTTAATCCCTCAATAAAAAAAAAAAAAAAAGTATACTTTATTTTGGGGGCAATTGGGGATTATTTTAAAAATGAACCAGAGGCCTGACCTCTGGTTAATTTTCTGAGCACTAATTCACTCACTCCTATTTATTTTCATTCACTCCTATTCACCAAATTAGCTTTGTACTCTTGGTATTCTTTGTTGAAAATTAAACCTAGGTAATCGCAGGAGCATATTCCATTAGCTATAGTCCGATGTAGAAAAATAAGTACTGGTAGGAAAGGGTAAAATACACCCATTTTAAATAATAACAATAACAATAATAATCATTTTACTTGAGTGTCATTTTTAATCAAATTTGTACAGTTTCAGGTAGTTGAACAGTTGGTTAAAAACAATCACATTGTTCAGCCAATCAGATTGCATTTTTTTTTTACGTCCCTTTCCAAGTCATTTAAACTTGGCTATATTTAAAGTCAGTTAATGTTGGTGTAAATGTCTATCTATTTATTTTAACAAGTCACCTTTGTAAGAATAGTGGGGTAGATAACTGGAATTATTCCATTTGAGTATCAACAACTTTGTCCAGCTATTCCCAGCCAATTTAAAAAAAAAAAAAAAACAAGCTAAAAAAGAAGAAGGTTAAAGGGACATAATTAGTTATGGCCGAATGTTTCCCAAAATTCCAAAAAATGAAACGAATTTTAACACATTTGTTTGTTTATTTCAAATGCTTGAACAGCATTTTAACGTTTGTTGAGTGTGTATTTCTACTGCTTTCTTTAAATTTAATATTTGTTTCAAATGTTTCTAAAGATTCATTTCGAATTATGCAATATTCGAATTAGAAAAATTTGAATTTACATATTTATAATAGTATTTCTAATGATTACTTAAAATGTAATATTTGAATTATGCACTTTTTGAAATAGAAATATTCAAATTGTTATATTTGTATTTATTATGTATCAATTTACTAAATTCCCTACAACGTGAACTATTGAACTTCTGAATAATATTTATTAAATCGAATGTTACATTCGAAATTTCGAATGTGGATATTCAATCTTATTATGAACATTCAAAATCTAAAGTAACATTTGAAAACTGCAAATAGCATTAGATTAGACTTTTTTAAGAATATTCACTCTTATCAACATTCAATTATGTAAATCGAATTTCTGTAATAACATTTGTTCTAACATTCGAATATAAACACATTCGCCCATCCCTAGATATAATACACATATGCTAAATCACTTGAAACTGTGCAACATAACTGTGAAACTGACGAAAATATCACAAACTATGAAAATACGGAAGATATTTTACCTCACAATTTCTTCAGCTCACAATAATAAGTTCTTTGTGATCAGTTATCCTTTAGCTACAACAGCCAATCAGCTTTATCAGTGTCATGCTTTTCTATACTTTGAGCACGTGATTTTACCGACATCATGTGAGAATTCATAATAAGGAGGGAAACAATTGTTTTACATGCTAGATGCACAGTCCCTTGCAGAGACTAGCATGCAGAGTAGCTGCTTAAAATCCCTTTATGATGGGATGTGGCTACTGAGGAAATGTTGAGGTAAAATATCTTTTTTTTACATAGAGATGTTCATGTGATATTTTCTAGTCCGCTATTTACACATATGCTGCATCACTTTCAAGAACTTCAACATTTGGGTATAATATCCCTTTAATGAATAGACCATATAGTGTTACTATTTATTGTTAAATACTAGCAGTTAAAGTGAATTCTTTTGAAATAATATACCAGAGAAAAGCAATGTAGACAAGTCAAGAATCTTCAGGGCTGGACTGGGAATAAAAAACAGCCCTGTAAACTTTGGAGACCAGCCCTATTTTTAGTTTAGTCAGTAGAATGTGCATACCCCATTTTTCTCATTTTTTCTCAAAGGGGATTACTGGGATACTCCTTACCGAAATATTTTATTTTCCAGAATTATATTATATGATATTGTATTAAATAAAAGTGCCAGCTTGTTGGCACACTTCAACCCAATTGCATCTATGAATCAACCCTTTAAATTGTAGTTTTCAAGCCCTAGCTACTGCTAGGTATCCTCCTTGGCTAATCTGGCCTTGAGAGTCTTCAATAAAAACAGAAAAACAAAAGCACCTCCCACTCCATTCCACTGTGACTGGAAAATACTTTATGAACTTTATTCATATTTTTTTAAAAATATGTAAGCAATATAAAGCAGCAAAAGAGAAACATAGATGCATATACGTTATAGTTAGACAAATTTCATTTGCCTTTGATTCGTCCCTTAAAGGGTCATGAAACTCAACAGTTTTATTTTTCATGATTCAAATAGAGCATTTGATTTCAGACAACTTTCCAATTTACTTTTATCCAATTTGCTTCATTCTCTTGGTATCCTTTTTTGAACAATCTGCTATGCACTACTGGGAGCTATCTTTAGACATCTGGTGAACCAATGAAAAGAGGCATTTTTGTACAGCCACTAATCAGCAGCTAGCTCCCAGTATAGCATTGCTGTTACTGAGCCTACCTAGATATGCCTTTCAACTAAGGATACAAAGTGAATGAAGCAATTTAGATAATAGAAGAAAATTGGAAAGATGTTTAAAATGACATGTTCTGCCTGAATCACGAAAGAAAAAAATTGTGTTTAATGTCCCTTTAAAGCAAAGTACATTGAGAGATAAATAAGTGCTAGTTGTGTGTCTGTCTGTCTTTCTCTATCTGTATATCTCTCTCTTTATCTCTCTATCTCGTTCTGTTTTTTTCTCTTGTTGTTGCCATTGCAGGACAGACATATAGCGTGCAGTGTTTGTATTTAATACACAAGAACCATGATTATTCTGTATTGTTGCTAGTACATCTGTAAATCTCTGCTGTGTGTATGATACCCTCAAATGAAGCATACATCGGCATATAATTGAAAGTTTGATTTATACTCTGTTTGCCGACACATATCACCTTTAGGATGACAAATGGACTATTAACAATTTAAAACTTGACATTTGTCATCATTCCAGCCCATTCTCATCTTTCTCCAATATAAAAGAGCTATTATAAGGAACAGAGAGGAGCCAGCCAGGGAAGGTCAGACAAGTTACAGCATGCCAGGCAATGTATTTATTGGAGAAAAGATTTCCACATGAAAATATATAATAAACAGAGCAAAAGGTTTTACTGACTATACTAAATAAAATAAATCTGCAGAAATCTAAAATAAGGCATCACACTTTGTGAAGCAAAGCAAAATATTCATCATTCACAAAGCAAAAATGTAAATGCAGAAAAAGAGAGGATACAATATTGTTAGTATTAAAGGGATTTTGAAATTGAATGTTTTTCCAATTGTAACATACTGTCAAAATCCTTATCACTAGGGGCGGGCGAATGTTTTGCAACATTCGAAAAATGAAACTAATTTTAATGTTTGTTCGCATTTAGAATGTTTGTACAACATTCTAATATTTGTTTTAATGTAATAGTATTGATAATGTTTTCTTTAAATGTAATATTCAATTCAAATGTTTCTAATAATTTGATTCAAATTATGCAATATTCAAATTTAAAAAATGTTAATCTATATATTTGTAATAGTATTTCTAATGCTCTCTTTAAATGTATTATTCAAAGGATGCCATATTTGAAATAGAAACATTCAAATTGATATAATCGTAGCTATATCTATTATGTATCAATTTGCTAAATTCCCTACCAGATGAAATATTGAACTTTTGAAAAGTATTTGTTAAATCGAATGTTACATTCAACATTTTGAATATGGATATTCAATCTAATTATAAACATTTGAAAACTAAAATAACATTTGAAAACCGGAAATAACATTTGATTACCAAATTTTCATTCTTATCAACTTTTGATTGTCCAAAACGAATGTCCACAGTAATATTTGCCCATCCCTACTTATCACCGGATCCAGTCCAAAACTTCAGATCATCCACAATAAATATATTTATAACCCCCTTAACCCCTTAATGACCGAGGACGTGCAGGGTACGTCCTCAAAAAAAAGGCAGTTAACGCCTGAGGACGTACCCTGCACGTCCTCGGTGTGGAAAGCAGCTGGAAGCGATCCTGCTCGCTTCCAGCTGCTTTCCGGTTATTGCAGTGATGCCTCGATATGGAGGCATCCTGCAATAACCATACATGGCCATCCGATGCAGAGAGAGCCACTCTGTGGCCCTCTCTGCACCGGACATCGATGGCCGGTATCGTTGGTGGGTGGGAGCCGAATTGGGAGGCGGGTGGGCGGCCATCGGTGTCGCGCGTGACGTCACGGGGGGCGGGATCGGGATCGTGATCGTTGGGGGCGCGCACGGGCGCGCGCGCGTGCACGGGGGGGTGGCGGGCGGGCGCGTGCACAGGGCGGGAGCGGGTGGGAACCGCTACACTACAGAAAAGTAGAAAAGGAAAAGTAAAAAAAAAAAAAAATAAACTTTTTTTAAAAAACATCTAAGGGATCTGGAAGGGGTGGGGGGTTGGTCTTGGGGGGGGGAAAGCTACACTACAGAAAAGGGACATATTTTATTAAAAAAAAAGCATTTTTTTTCACTAAACTGGGTACTGGCAGACAGCTGCCAGTACCCAAGATGGCGCACATTAAGTCAGAGGGGGAGGGTTAGAGAGCTATTTAGTGGGGGATCAGTGAGGTTGGGGGCTAAGGGGGATCCCTACACAGAAGCATATGTAAATATGCTAACAAAAAATGCACAAAAAAGCCCAAATATACCTTTTATTTTAGTACTGGCAGAGTTTCTGCCAGTACTTAAGATGGCGGGGACATTTGTGGGCTAGGGGAGGGAAGAGAGATGTTTGGGAGGGATCAGGGGGTCTGATGTTTCAGGTGGGAGGCTGATCTTTACACTAAAGCTAAAATTAACCCTGCAAGCTCCCTACAAGCTACCTAATTAACCCCTTCACTGCTAGCCATAATACACGTGTGATGCGCAGCGCCATTTAGCAGCATTCTAATTACCAAAAAGCAACTCCAAAGTCATATATGTCTGCTATTTCTGAACAAAGGGGATCCCAGAGAAGCATTTACAACCATTTGTGCCATAATTGCACAAGCTGTTTGTAAATTATTTCAGTGAGAAACCTAAAATTGTGAAAAATTTTACGTTTTTTTTAATTTGATCGCATTTGGCGGTGAACTGGTGGCATGAAATATACCAAAATGGGCCTAGATCAATACTTGGGGTTGTCTACTACACTACACTAAAGCTAAAATTACCCCAAAAAGCTCCTTACATGCTCCCTAATTAACCCCTTCACTGCTGGGCATAATACACGTGTGGTGCGCAGTGGCATTTAGCGGCCTTCTAATTACCAAAAAGCAATGCCAAAGCCATATATGTCTGCTATTTCTGAACAAAGGGGATCCCAGAGAAGAATTTACAACCATTTATGCCATAATTGCACAAGCTGTTAGTAAATAATTTCAGTGAGAAACTGAAAGTTTGTGAAAAAATTTGTGAAAAAGTGAACAATTTTTTGTATTTGATCGCATTTGGCGGTGAAATGGTGGCATGAAATATACCAAAATGGGCCTAGATCAATAATTTGGGATGTCTTCTAAAAAAAAATATATACATGACAATGGATATTCAGGGATTCCTGAAAGATATTAGTGTTCTAATGTAACTAGCGCTAATTTTGAAAAATAATGGTTTGGAAATAGCAAAGTGCTACTTGTATTTATGGCCCTATAAGTTACAAAAAAAGCAAAGAAGATGTAAACATTGGGTATTTCTAAACTCAGGACAAAATTTAGAAACAATTTAGCATGGGTGTTTTTTGGTGGTTGTAGATGTGTAACAGATTTTGGGGTTCAAAGTTAGAAAAAGTGTGTTTTTTTCCATTTTTCCTCATATTTTATAATTTTTTTTATAGTAAATGATAAGATATGATGAAAATAATGGTATTTTTAGAAAGTCCATTTAATGGCGAGAAAAACGGTATATAATATGTGTGGGTACAGTAAATGAGTAAGAGGAAAATTTCAGCTAAACACAAACACCGCAGAAATGTAAAAATAGCCTTGGTCCCAAACGGACAGAAAATGGAAAAGTGCTCTGGTCACTAAGGGGTTAAAGTGAAGGTAAACTTTGGTGAATGAAAGCCCGTTTTTTTAGAAATACTATTAAAAACGGGCACTTTCATTCATCAAAGTTTACAGCCAGAGCAGCTTCCCCCTCCTGGAAATCCTCTCTTCACACGTCAGCAATGACTAATCCTGCTTCCTCCAATCACGGCTTCCCCCCCAGGGTGGTCATTGCCTGAGGCCATGCTGTGATTGGAGGAAGCCGGATTAGTCATTGCTGACGTGTGAAAAGAGGATTTCCAGGAGGGAGAAGCTGATCTGGCTGTGAAAAGAAAAAAAGGTAAGTTTTTAATCAAAATGGCTGCTTTGTAAACTTTGATGAATGAAAGTGCCCCTGTTTTTAATAGTATTTTTAAAAAAACGGGCTTTCATTCATCAAAGTTTACCTTCACTTTAAGTGCTCGCCCCTCTCAATATCCTGCACCTATATCTTTACAGTGGTTTTTCTTTTTGTTTCAATGCACATGGTGTATAATGCAGACACATACAAATGTCAAGTAATACCTAAGCATTGAATTGCTTATATTATGGAACGGGGGGACGTTCTTCCCTATCTGTTGTTTTTAATTTAATTTGTTGACTCACTACCTTATTTAATGACAACGCAATAATGGTATAAAAATCTTGTTTGCCGCATTAGCGGTGTCTAGTGTAAGCTATCTAGCCATACAAGCTATATTATAAACTTTAATTACTCATATGATCCATATATTACCCAAGATATTTATAAAGCAATAGTGGTAAAAGGATAAGGTTTACTTTATCTACGGTATTACAAGTGGTATCTATAAGGCAATATTTATAGATAAGATTTACTTTATTTACGGTATTACAAGTGGTACCTATAAGGCAATATTTATACAAAGACTTGATCTCCTTGAACCTGGATACTAAATAATGATATTCAATAAACGGTTTAAATGAGGTAACTTACTGTTGGAGTTTATTGGTAAACTCTTTATAATAATACTCATGGAAACCAAAGTATAATCCATCACGGTATTAACAGGTAAAACAAAGAGCTTATCGGATTCCTTACTTTTTACAGTATCGTAGGCAGTACAATATTTACTACCATTGATTTAGATATTCATCAGTGATGATAAAAACGGTAATAAAAGGTAACCTAGATATTCATCAAGGATAAAAAACGGTAACAATAGGCAATCCAATATTAGAGTTTAACAAACTGACTCCTCACCACATTACTTTAGGAAACTCAAGTTTAATTTTGTGTGGTATTAACAGGTAATAATAAAGAGTTCACAAGATCTCTTACTCTTTATAGTATTGTGGGTAATACAGTATTCATCCAAAATCACAACTCATTGAGTCAGGTTGTGCAGACTAGAGTATTTATTTAAACTCACTCTAATCAGAGACTATCTTTACTCAGAATAATATACCAAGGGACAGCCTTGTCATTTGATTTATAAGGAGACCACACATTAACCTAACGTGGGTGTGTGTCTCTATTAGCCAGTAGTGATATTATCTGGCGAATAGGTAGTGGATCCAAATTTTCATTTTTTTAAAAATGTTTGTAAATCCCCTGTTTTTAACTTGATCTAATAAAAGTTACATTTTAATGTTTTCTTCATCTCCTGTGTTACACAAACACGTTCACAGAGTGCTACATTTGTACCCTTTTTTCAGTTTCTTACTGATTTTCTGCAAAGGTTGTCCATAGGTACAAGCACCTATCCCTAACAGACATATTATATTGGAGTATACAAATACCAAGTATACTCACCACTGTATGAATTAGTAGGGGAACGAAAAAAACACATTAACAAATTGAGTAGTGCCATTGTCTCCCTTCTTGTCTATATTATGGATAGGTAAGGTGTGTTAAAGGAATAAATCTGTATACCATAAAACTGTTAATTTCTCATTTCCCTTTCAGCCAGTACTGATAGTTAGGGCTGAGGTGAAAAATATAAAAACATATTTTGCACAATTATATTTTGCACCACTAAATTTGCTCCATAGGAAAAAAGCTTTGCACACAGGTACAGAGAACAACTTTAAAAAAATATATATATTTTTTATTAAATGCACAATAAAAAAACAACATAGAAACTATTTTGCCATTTTTCACGCTCTTACAAGTACTTAAGTATAGACATAATTGATGAATGTGCTACTTCCTTTAAAGTGTTTCTTCCACCCTTTAGGATGGCATAGTTATTTAAAGTTAACTCTTACATCTCAAACTTAAAATGTATAGTATATTATCAACAAATAAGCAAGAAACAGATGCCATCCTGATAGGTGGGGAACTCCTTTGAAGGAAGTAACATGTATCGATTTTAACTAAGGTTAAGTGCATCAGAGAATTCTTTGAAATATTCTCCATGTTAGTTTTTAATGTGTATTTAATAAAGGCTATTTTAAAGCTATTCTCTATACCAGGGTTCTTCAAACCACGGCTCTGGACCAATTACTTGTCTTTGTGTTGTAGGAGTGTGTGTGTGTTGTTGGAGAGTGTGTGTGTGTGGGTTATAGGAGAGTGTGTGTTGTGTGTGTGTGTGTTTTTAGAGAGTGTGTGTGTTATACAAGTGTGTGTGTGTTGTATGTGTTGTAGGAGAGTGTGTGGTATGTGTGTGTTTTTAGAGAATGTGTGTGTTATATGAGTGTGTGTGTGTGGTGTGTGTGTTGTAGGAGAGTGTGTGTGTGTTTAGAGAGTGTGTGTGATATACGGGTATGTGTGTGGTGTGTGTGTGTTGTAGGAGTGTGTGTGTGTTGTAGGAGAGTGTGTGGTGTGTGTGTTTTTAGAGAGTGTGTGTTATATGAGTGTTGTGTGGTGTGTGTGTTGTAGGAGAGTGTGTGGGGTGTGTGTGTTGTACAAGAGTGTGTGTGGTGTGTGTGTTTAGAGAGTGTGTGTTATATGAGTGTGTGTGTGTGGTGTGTGTGTATGTGTGTGTGTGTTACATGAGTGTGTGTGTGGTGTGTGTGTTGTAGGAGAGTGTGTGGGGTGTGTGTGTGTGTTATATGAGTGTGTGTGTGTGATTTGTGTTGTAGGAGAGTGTGTGGGGTGTGTGTGTGTTATATGAGTATGTGTGTGGTGTGTGTGTTTAGAGAGTGTGTGTGTTATACGAGTGTGTGTGGTGTGTGTGTGTTATATGAGTGTTGTGTGGTGTGTGTTGTAGGAGAGTGTGTGGGGTGTGTGTGTTATATGAGTGTGTGTGTGTGTGGTGTGTGTGTGTGTGTTGTACAAGAGTGTGTGTGGTGTGTGTGTTTAGAGAGTGTGTGTGTTATATGAGTGTGTGTGTGGTGTGTGTGTGTGTGTTATATGAGTGTGTGTGTGGTGTGTGTGTTGTAGGAGAATGTGTGGTGTGTGTGTTTTTTTAGAGAGTGTGTGTGTTATACGAGTGTTGTGTGGTGTGTGTGTTGTAGGAGAGTGTGTGGGGTGTGGGTGTTTTTAGAGAGTGTGTGTGTTTTTAGAGAGTGTGTGTGTTTTTAGAGAGTGTGTGTGTTATACAAGTGTGTGTTGTAGGAGAGTGTGGTGTGTGTCTTTAGAGAGTGTGTGTGTTGTAGGAGAGTGTGGTGTGTGTGTTTTTAGAGAGTGTGTGTGTTATACGAGTGTGTGTGTGTGTGGTGTGTGTGTTGTAGGAGAGTGTGTGGTGTGTGTGCTGTACAAGAGTGTGTGTTTTTAGAGAGTGTGTGTGTTGTAGGAGAGTGTGTGTGTTGTAGGAGAGTGTGTGTGTTGTAGGAGAGTGTGTGTGTTGTAGGAGAGTGTGTGGTGTGTGTTTTTAGAGTGTGTGTGTTATATGAGTGTGTGTGTGGTGTGTGTGTTGTAGGAGTGTGTGTGTGTTGTAGGAGAGTGTGTGGTGTGTGTGTTTTTAGAGAGTGTGTGTGTTATACAAGTGTTGTGTGGTGTGTGTGTTGTAGGAGAGTGTGTGGTGTGTGTGTTTGTTTAGAGTGTGTGTGTTATACGAGTGTGTGTTATAAGAGTGTGTGTGTGGTGTGTGTGTTGTTGGAGAATGTGCGTGTGTTGTAGGAGAGTGTGTGGTGTGTGTGTTGTAGGAGAGTGTGGGTGTGTTGATAGAGAGTGTGTTTGGTGTGTGTGTGTTATACGAGTGTGTTTTTGTATGAGTGTGTGTGGTTTGTATATTGTATGAGAGTTTGTTTTTACATCACTTTAAAATTTGACTACAAAACTGCAGCTATCTTGTTTTAAATTACTACAGACATTTTCAGTACAAGCATAAACATAGGGTTGCAAAGATATGTGGTATCATGGCACTGGGTCTTGGGAAAAAAAAGTTTGAAGAACCTTGCTCTATACCCAAGTACAACAGACTATTGATTCTATGTGCAATGTTCGACCGCTTACAGTTTTGTGCAGGGCGCATACTGTCTGGAACACATTGATTGAGCCTTTGATGAAAGGTTAATGTGTAACGGTTGCATCTGTCAGTGGATGCAGGTGACTTCTTTGAAAACTTCTACATTGGCCTAAATCAAAAAAAGGTGAATCAGCAGAAGAATATTAGTCCCTATGTTGAACAAAGTTTCACTTGCACGCACAGATTTTCTTATGCTTATTGCAAGAATAACTTATCCTTGGCTAGATAAATCAAGAAAGAAGTCCCTTATGGTTTTGTTTTATATTTTTTTTAGTGTATAATTTAATTATTTAATTAGTGTTAGAGAAACTTTAAATGTGTTAATATAACAGCCTTAAAAGTGTTACCTTCTGAGACTAAATGCAAAATCATTATCACTTGTATTAACAGCTTTTCTAATGACACTTGCATGTTGAATTAACCTTTCTTTTAAATCATTATTCATTGCATAATGTATCAGGTATATCCGCTAAAGCTTGCATCTGTAACTGGTTAAACCTGGTCACTATGTAATGTTTTATACACTATTACTTACTGTATTAATTACAAAAATAAAAGAATAACAAATTAAATGTGTCTACAAAGTTATCTTTCAGAAATAAGAGACATTATAGGCATACAAAATAATCCAAAAACCTAATAATAATTCAGATATGGACAATAATATACCTAGTCAGAATAAACAGATATTAAATGTTTCTTGCTTACACTATAAGGCTGATAGACATGTATACGTAGGACAGTTATACCATGAGGCCTATTTAACAACGGTCTGTCGGACCTGATCCGACAGTGCGGATCAGGTCTGACAGACCTCGCTGAATGCGGAGAGCAATACGCTCTCCATATTCAGCATTGCACCAGCAGCTCGTGAGCTGCTGGTGCAACGCCGCCCCCTGCAGATTCGCAGCTAATCGGCCGCCAGCAGGGGGTGTCAATCAACCCGATTGTACTTGATCGACTTGATTTGTGGAGATGTCTGCCCGCCTGCTCAGAATCTTTAGACCGCTGCTTTATAACTGCTGTTTCTGGTGAGCCTGCAGGCTCGCTAGAAACACGGGGAGTCAAGTTTCATACTGAGCTTGATAGATAGGCCCCTATGTCTAAATTATAAAAATATTATCTAGTCCCTTTAAGGTGAATTCAATTATAGATTTAATGACTGCCGCACACTCTCACATTGATAGAAATGCCCTGGTTTGCAGTAAATAGATTAATATATATTATATCAATAGACCATTTCATATAAATGAAGAGGAATAAATAGATAAATAAAAATACATAAATACAAAGAGATACTTCTTATCGTTTGAAAGGGACATGGAGCCCATTTTTTCATTTATTATTCAGATAGAGCATAACATTTTAAACAACTTTCAAATGTACTTTTATTATCATTTCATCTTCATTCTCTTGCAAGCTAAAAACAAGTGGTAGACCAATGACAAAAGAAAAACCTGTGTAACCAGCAATCATCAGCTAGCAGTGAAGGATATGTGCATATACTTTTTCAACAAAGGATAATAAGAAACAAGGTACATTTGAAAATAGATGTGAATTTATAAGCATCTTAAAGGGATACTTAACCCAATTTTTTGCTTTCATGATTTAGATAGCACATGCAATTTTAAAGGGACAGTCAAGTTAAAAAAAAAATTCATGATTTAAATAGGGAATGGGATTTTTTTTTTTTTAATTGTATTTATTAAGAATCTGCTTACAGTTCAGTGTACAAACAAAACATAGTGGTTTCCTCAACAGAGAATTTGCTAAATAATATAAAGATTCTACACTTTCCCTTTTTATTCCCCCCCCCCTTAACCACATGGTGTTGTGCTCCTATACAGAGAAAACAAAAAACAAAAACTATTCAGTCTCAACTGTTGTTCAATTTTAATTCAATTGCCCAATAGTGAGAACTGAGTTTACCTCATCGCATCATTTGGACCCCTAGTCCCTTCTTACGAAAAAAAGACAAAAGTATGTATTAGACAAGGGTCAAAAAAAAAAAAAAGAATTCAGTATCCTCTCTACCACATCTCCTCCCCCTCCCTGTCATCCTCCTACCAAATACCTAGAAGGACTATCTCTGAGTTTTGAAATGGAATGATCAGGTAGTCTATTTCTGTACTTGAAAGTGTTTTTATAAATGCTGCCCAGTTATTAAAAAAAGGTCTTATATCCAACTCACTCTCTATATTTGAGTCTCTTTGTTCCAGTATACACTGCTTCTTCAGACAATTCCTAACCTCGGAGATACTTGGAATTAATCGCATTTTCCATTTTTAAAAAATTAAAGTATCTGGCAGCCAAGATAGATGAGATGACAAATATTTCACTGATCTGATGACCAGCTTTGTTCTTCATACAAAATATAACCTGATTCAGTGATAAAGCCAAAGGTAAATCTTCAATGAGTTGTAGCCAGAATTCTAATTTACACCAACAATTTCTTATTTTTGGACATTTCCAAAGCATATGCACCAGGTTAGCTGCAGGGTATGAGCATTTGGAGCATTTATTAAAACTTGGATTATGAAGTCTGAAGCCTTTCTCAGGGGTAAAATATGTTCTGTGTAAAAGTTTAATATGTGCCTATCTCCAAGTAGCAGAGAGTGTAGCCTGTGCTACTTTATTAATCTATAATTTAAGAGTTTTTACTTCGATGCTATTCTGTGCAATTAACAAATTCCAAGCTGAAGCTATCTTAGCTAAAATTGGAACACCTTTACTAGAGCACAAAAGATGGTAGCACGGAGAGATAGACATATGACCATTTTTAGCTAATGTGAGCCAATTTTCCAGGTTGCCCAAGGCCCAGCACCAGCCCACTTCTTTGTTATTTCAAGAACAGAGTGCCTTATCTGCAAATATGCAAAAAAATCCTTATTAGTTATGTTAAATTCCTCCAGTTTCTCAAATGTTTTTATACATTTTCGTTCCCTATTTATTAGATATAGTGCCCTATCTAGCCCTAGATTGTGCCATTTTTTAAAAACTGCAGAGTTTAGACCTGCTTGGAATTTAGGATTCCTTATAAGGGGTAAATATTGAGAGGCCTTGCTGTTTATTGAGAGAAGGTTAGCTATTTTCCACCATGCCTTAAGTGGATTTAAAATAGTTTTAAGTCCCTTAATTTCAGCCGGTAACTCTTAACGAAGAGTGAATCAATGCTGTTGGAAGATATGGATTACAAATATTTATTTCAAGTGCATTATTTAGTACATCGTTTGTAGAGAAAATCCAGTCGGTTACTATACGAGCTAAAAAACTGAGATTATAAAATCTTATGTCTGGTAACGCCAGGCTACCATATTCCTTTGGTAAAGAATGTTTGGTAAGCGAAATCCTAGGTCTTTTCTCCTGCCATAAGAATTGTGTGAGAGAACTATTCATTGAACGAATATCCTTTTCTAAGAGGATTATTGGGATATTTTGGAGGACATATAACAACTTCGGAAGGAGAGCCATTTTTAATAATGCTATTCGCCCAGAAATTGATATTGGCAAATTTTGCCAAATTTTAAGTCTTTCTTTAATATATTTTAATATTGGGGGTATATTGAGATTATATAAATCTCCTGACTTGGCCGGGATCAGGATCCCTAAATATTTGAAGAAATCAGTAACCACATTGAAGGGGATATTAGTAATAGAGTTTCAAGTTTTCCTCAGCCAAAGTATTTCAGATTTTGCCGCGTTCACCCTATATCCTGAGAAGGACCCGAATTGATCAATTATGTGAAAAAGTTTAGGAATATTTGATTTAGTATTAGCCAGATATAAAAGTATGTCATCCACATATAACGCGATTTTCATCTCATGTTTTCCAATTTTGATGCCCTCCAGACAATGCCTAATCATGATCGTAAGGGGTTCAATGGCAATATCAAAAAGAAGGGGGGAGAGAGGGCAGCCCTGATGCGTGCCCCTTCCTAATGTGATCAGAGAAGAGATAATTTGTTAACTATTATTTTCGTGTAGGGTTTACTGTATAAATTCCCTATGAATTCAAGGAACTTTCCTCTGACCCCGAAGTTTGCTAGAGAGGTGGTTATATGATAAAAAAAATGAGTCAAAGGCTTTTTCCGCATCAATTGACACAATAGCTAAATCAGAGAGGCCCTCTCCCCCACCCTCAGATGCCAGAAGGTTCCCAAAGTATTCAGTTATAATCAAGATCTCTCTAATTTTTGATGTAGAGTTCCGTTTGTGTAGAAACCCCACTTGATCAGTGTGGATAATTTTTGCAAGAATCGGCTGTAGACTAAATGCTAAAATTGAAGTTAATATTTTATAATCTGAATTCAAGAGGGCTATTGGTCTGTATGACTCCTTTTGGGTGGAGGGAATGTAATTTTAAACAACTTTCCAATTTACTTGTATCACCAATTTTGTTTTGTTCTCTTGATATTCTTAGTTGAAAGCTAAACCTAGGAGGTTCATATGGTAAGTTCTTAGACCTTGAAGACTGCCTCTAATCTGAATGCATTTTGACCACTAGAGGGCAATAGTTCATGTGTTTCATATAGATAACATTGAGCTCATGCATGTGCAGTTACCCTGGAGTAAGCACTGATTGGCTAAAATGCAAGTCTGTCAAATGAACTGAAATAAGGGGGCAGTTTGCAGAGTCTTAGATAAAAGGTAATCACAGAGGTAAACAGTGTATTTCATTAACAGTGTTGGTTATGCAAAACTGGGAAATGGGTAATAAGGGATTATCTTTCTTTTTAAGCCACACAAATTCTGGTGTTGACTGTCCCTTTAAGCAACTGTCTAATTTCTGCCTATTATTCGTTCGCTTGGTATCTTTATTTGAAAAAGCAAGAATGTCAGTTTAGGAGCCAGCCCATTTTTGGTTTAGCACCTGGGTAGTGCTTGCTGATTGGTGGCTAGATGTATCCACCAATCAGCAAGCTCTAACCAGGTGCTGAACCCAAAAAAATAAAATAATGGGCAGGCTCCTACACTTAGATTCCTGCTTTTCAAATAAAGATAGCAAGAGAATGAAGAAAATTTGATAATTGGAGTAAATTAGAAAGTTGCTTAAAATTAAACACTATCTGAATCATGCCATTTTAATTTTGTCTTTCCTATCCCTTTAATAGTATTCTTTTCCTTCTAATATTCCCAGGCTAAATATAGCATTTGTTTAGCTTTATAAGATTCACCAATCCCAACTCCTTGATAGATATTGGTAAAAAAAATAACAGAATAATGGGAATATAAAAAAGAATAAATGAAATTGCTGTTGTCAGGTTCACAGAATTCTACAGCCCAATGCTGTATTTTCCATGATGCTATGAGCCTTTTCGTTTTCTAAGACCTATTACATTACAGAAAATAATAGAGTAAAGTGTATTGTAAGATTTTTCATGTAGATCTATCTAAATACTTACAGCTAAAAGGTGATCAGTTTGCTCTATTGCGCTTTAAATGTGCCACTAAGGGAACCCATCCACAAACCTATGTAACTATTTCAGAGTAAAAATAACTAATATGAAAGGGAATGAAATGAAAAAAGCTTGCAATGCATTTCCCCCTAGCATATCAAGCAGGTTTTCATAAAGAAACAGTGGTCATTCATCACTACCTCATTACCAGGCTGTCATCTGGGCTTAGGCTAAATGTATTCTGGCTTACTGCCATACTAAATGTTCAATGAAACATCCTTTAGGCTCTCTAAAAGATCAGCTGAAGTCGCACATGCTATACATCAAAGAAGAACATTAGCGTTATCATAGCCTTAATAAATGGTGCTATCCGGGCGATGTAATTCAGCAGCATTCCCAACAATACGCTGCAAAAGTAAACACATACTGTACTGTATTGCTATATATTTACTAAGTATTTTTGTGCACGCTGCCACAGCACTTCCAAGGCACGTACTGGAAAGGATATCAGAAGAAAAAGGAATATTATAAACGCACATTAAAGGTCTATTACATACAGTAAAATTGCATAATCAACAGATGCAAAACAAAAAGACAATGTAATAACACTTACTCTGAATTTTAAATGAACAGTAGATATCTTTCTGGCTGGTGCTTCAGAGAAGCGCTCTACTAGGAATGAACAACAGCTCAGTAGCTTTTTCTATAGCGAGTTACCACCTAGGAGCAGACTTTTTTTTTCCAAATTGTGATTTTCACAAATAAAAACTTGTCTGTAGTATACCAGTCTGATCGCCCCTAACAAGCTCAGTCCAGCGCTGAAATACCAGGCAATCTTCCTCTGAACAAGGCAAACCCAGACAATTGTTTTGGCCTTTTTTGGGCCTGATTTGTGAGGTGCAGCCATATTCCTCTAAGCACACTGGGTAAGAAGCCCACCTCTGGTTTCCCCCATAACCCTTAGGGAGACTTCCCCAGAGTCATATTGCAAATTCATACAGAAAGAGAAGGCCACTACTAGGAAAAAACAACAGCTCAGTAGCTTGTTCTATGGTGAGTTACCACCTACCGCCTCTTTAAGCCCAAATGTGTCAGAAAGTGTGCATATGAAAATAATTTGATAATGAAAGGAAATTGTAAAGTCTTTTAAAACTGCATGCTCTATCTGAATCCTGAATGTTTAAAGGAACATTAAACCCATTTTTTTTATTTCATGATTCAGATAGAGAATACAATTTTAAACAGCATTCCACTTTGCTTCTATTTTCTAATTTGCTTTATTCCTTAGATGTCCTTTGTTGAAGAAATAGCAATGCACATGGGTGAGCCAATCACACGAGACAGCTATGTGCAGCCACCAATCAGCAGCTACGGTGCCTATCTGCATTTCAGCAAAGGATATCAAGCAAATGAACAAATTAGATAATAGAAGTACATTAGAAAGTTGTTTAAAATTGCATGCTCCTTCTAAATCATGAAAGAAAAAAATTGGGTTTCATGTCCCTTTAAAGGGACATTAAACACTTTGAGATAGTAGTATAAAATGATAAATCATATATATAAAAACTCTGCAATATACATTATGTATTTTGTCCCCTTTTCCTGTAATTCCATTCTGAGATTTTGAGCTTTTCAGTTCCTGTTTAGAATTGGAAATGTAGAACACTGTTATATTCCACACAGCCATTGGCTGCATTGTCTAGTGACCTATTTATAACTGTCTCTAATTGGCCACAGCAGAGAAGGAAACCTAAGTTGCAAAATGGCAGCTCCCATTGTTTTATAGACACTAAAACCTTACACTTATGTTGTAAATATTTAAACAGCTAATGGAACTTTAAAAACAAATCTACATGTTATTCTCAGACAAATCTTTTTTTGAAGGTATCATTCTATCTAGCATTTATTTAGCATTTAATCCCTTTAATGGGACATTCAAATTATATCAGAAATCGTTCACTGCATTGCAAAATATTTGCATAGAAAATAAACGCTTTAGAAGCATTTATAACTGTTTATTTTATTAACAAAATGTGTTTTGTTCTGCAGTCCAGAGACAGAACTGTTGAAAAAATGCTGGATATCTCATCTCCTTTGCTCTAGCCAATTAGGGACCAGTATAAAAGAGTTGCTTCATATATTAGGCAATCACTGTGCAGCATATAGGAGAGTCAACATTCTAAATTACGCACAATGCACTACAACTTCTCTGGGGGCAATGGGGGAAAAATACAACATAGCAGCACTAAATTCAAGATAGACCATGCTATTGTAGATATATATATATATATATATATATATATATAGATAGATAGATAGATAGATAGATAGATAGATAGATAGATAGATAGATAGATGAGAGATGCCTTCCATACACCTAGAATATAAGTGTTGCATGGTATAGAGTACAATGCACATTGTACAAGTTGAAAGTAAACACATTTTACACTCAATGGATTAGCACACCTGAAGTCCTAGTGTAAACTGTAACGGTAAAAAAAAAAAAAGTTGCAAGAAAAACAACATAAATACATTAAATTAAAATACTCATGTATACAATTACTGATAAAAATATTAATAACATTTAACATTTTTTATAAGAGTTAAAAGCTATATGATTTATGACAAGGTATTTGATTGGAAAGGGCTATAACGTGTGAATATATATATATATATATATATATATATATATATATATATATATATATATATATATATATATATATATATATATATATATATATATATATACACACACACACATACACACATAGACTGGAAGGCTGTTGGTGCAGACCCATAGCTAAGTGTATTAGAAAACTAATAGAGAGAGATCAAACAAAATCTGTATTTTGCTTAAAAAAAGACAGGGGTTTCAGCACTCTTTTAGAAATAAAGGCTCCTCAATCATAAATTAAGTCAACAATAAATTTATTGAAATACAGTGACATCTCACTCCGTGGGATTTTTACAAATCTCACAAAAGATTTAAAGTCTAGAAAAGTTGACACGACAAATGTATTTCCAAGTTTACACATATATTTTCAAGTTACACATAATTGTAAACACAAAATCTACAGAAAAAACTGACTGTTCAGGGTGAGCACAAGGCGCCATTTAATACCATAGGATTACATAGGAGAGTTAACTAACCAACTACACCTTGCTGCACACAGAACCCCCAAATGAATAGAAAGGAGGAATAACCTGGGCAGGTGTTGTAATGGGATCTAAGTTGTTGAAAAGCATCAAACGGATCATAAAATATTCATGTGTTAGAAGGCTTAGTTAAGTGTTAAATAGGCATAGATGTTCAAGTACGATTATATAGGAAAAATAGGGAAGTTAACCGACCAACTACACCCTGCTGCACACAGAACCCTCTTCCAACTTATGCGGAGGTAAAAACTGGGCAGATATTGTAAATGGGATCTAAGTTGTCAGTTAAACAATCCTACCTATATATACACACAATATGATAGTATGCATTCCAATTATACATGCAAAGAATGAGTTAGCAAGCTCATAGCAAACATACAGTATAATAGTCAGTGACAGTGATTAATTGGCATTCATGAGTATGACAAAGCACTATTGTGCTGTTATAAAAGTCATAAGAAAGTTAACTGAGCATGCAGGCTTAATCCGTGGTTAGTGAGTAACAAAATGCCAGTTCCAAGTATTAGCATGTACTAGCGTCATAAGTAATCACAAACCCTCAATAGGGATAATTTTGCCAGTTCCTATGTGGATTCAGTGCCCACTCCAAATTTTTACTAGACATGTGCGATTCATTTTGGATAGATTTGGAAATTCGGCCGAATTCGTAAAATTTGTGATTCGGGTTGATCCGAATTTCTGAATTAAAATACTGCTGAATCTACCGAATAAATCCAAATTAGTTTGGATTTATTTTGTAGATTCGGATGGCCATGGATTACACTAGTATTGTACAGTATATTAGGTTATATCACTCTGCTATGGGTTACACCTAATATACTGTACATAATACTAGTCTAATCCCACCTAACACTTACCGAAATTCCGAATTTCCGAATCGAATCGAACCGAATCCAGCCGAATTTCTACAAATCCGAATGAATCCGAAATGAATCCGAACCGAATCGATTCAAATTTCTCCAAATTCGAATCGGTCCGAACCGAAATTCGAAAAATTCAGAATCGATCCGAACCAAATTTTTTCGCCATGCACATATCTAATTTTTACCCAGCCAATTGCTTTTGGGAGAAGGGTGTATACTACACCTTACTGTCGATTGCTCAAGTAGATAAAGTCTTGCATCTCTAGGAATAAAACTTTCTTTCACCATATCCGTACTCGAGAGAAAGCCGCTCCATAACACGCCAACATTCGTAACGGTACTCTGTAGTCAGGTGCTCACATCACATGGACCAGTCAGCCAATGCTGACGCGCGTTTCACCTCCTCGTCTGGTAGTGAGACGGGGCTTTGTCAGGGCATATGAAATGAGAACATAAGCGTCCCGCCTTTTTATCTTGACACAATGTTGCGCCCCTCCTGGCAGGTGAAAGTAACTTTACCATCTATACTTGTCACTTAATAGCAAACCTGTCGAAATTTATTGTATTTGACAGATTACATAGAATTAATTTTGTAAAGATTTAAGGAAATATTTGCTATCATCACGCAAACAAGAGGCTACATACTGATGCCAACAAAAGAAAATTTACTATAGAATATATAAAGTAGTCAGGTAGAGAACTACACGTTTAAAGGAAACAGGCCATATCAAG
The DNA here is from genome assembly GCF_027579735.1 of Bombina bombina. Classification (NCBI taxonomy): domain Eukaryota; kingdom Metazoa; phylum Chordata; class Amphibia; order Anura; family Bombinatoridae; genus Bombina; species Bombina bombina. The sequence continues at coordinate 52,156,215 of NC_069508.1, forward strand.
CTTGTCATTCAAGCCAATTGGTAGTTGGGTACCCAAAGTGAATATCCATCTACATTTTAGAGAGTCAGGATTACATGCATAAAAATTTTCAAAATGTTTTGCGACGTTGCTCTTAATTCTTATTTTTAATATCATCACAATGTTCTGTGATTCTGTTTTTTATTGCTCTTTTGGTTTTCCCTACATAGCAACAAGGGCATGCGCATGAGAGCAACTATATTACTCCTTCAGTATTACAATTGACAAAATGTTTCAGTTTAAAAACTTTCCCAGTGTTAGTTTTAAACTCTTTGGTTTTGACCATGTATTTACAGGCCACACATTTTCCACATGGGTGGTTACCTGTTGTTCTATGGCTTGTAAGCCAGTCTTTTCCTTTGGATTTGGATACATATTGACTTCCGACTAGTTTGTCCCGTAGATTGGGGGCTCTTCTTGCAGTAATACTGGGGTATTCCCCCACTTCACGGGCCACACTGTCGTCATTTATCAATAAGTGCCAATTTTTGGCAAGTACTTCTTTTAGGGGATTCCAGTGACAGTTGAAGTCAGTGAATTTTAGAGGTTTGATCCTTAATTTTAGGGAAGCACAGGCTATATCTATTCATGCGACTTGCTTCATTTTTAGCCCCTCTAACAATTCTTTTGGGGTAACCCCTATCTATAAAACGTTCCTCCATTTCTGCTGCATGTTTATGGTACTTTTCTTTTGAAGAACAGTTCCTACGTAGTCTAAGAAACTGTCCTTTGGGAATCCCTTTCTTTAAATGATATGGGTGATGAATTGAAGCTAGGAGCAGGCTGTTGGTATCAGTCTCTTTGCTACAATTTTCTGTCACCAAAGTGCCTCTTTCTACCCTCACTTTAATGTCCAAGAACGCAATTTCTTGTTCACTGTACTGTAAGGTAAGAGTAATATTATTCAACTTAGTGTTAAGGATAGCAACAAACTCTTTTAGGCTCTCTTCTGACCCTTCCCATATAAAAAAAGATATCATCCACATATCGTAACCACATGTGGATGTGTTTCTCAAATAGAGGATTTTGATATACTTCATTCATTTCCCATGAGCCCAGGTGGAGGCAGGCGTATGTAGGGGCACAGGTCACACCCATGGCCGTCCCACGCAATTGTTTGTATATTTTGCTGTCAAACATAAAGATGTTATTAGTTAAGACAAAAGTCAAGAGTTTGATGACAAAATCGGTGTGAAAAGCAATTCCTCTAGTCATGAAGAAATGTTCACATGCTTTGATGCCGATTCCATGCGGAATGGACGAGTATAATCCTTCCACATCAAGAGATACAAGAAGGGCCCCTTGGGGAACAGTCAAACTATTAATTTTGCACAGGAAATCGGCTGTATCAAGTACAAAAGAAGGCATTGTGTTGAGAAAATGTCTAAGGAAAGAGTCAATGTAGTTACCAAGATTTTCAGTAAGACTGCCAATTCTGGTTATCATTGGCCGGCCTGGTGGGTTAGTCAGGTTTTTATGTATTTTGGGAATACAGTAAAACACTGGCATTATAGGATGATCAGGATAAAGGTATTTGAATTCAACAGAGTTTATGATGCCATCATTTTAGAATTTTAAACATTGCTGCTTGTAAAGATGCCATGGGGCCTATATGTAAGGCATTGATACTGATTTTTATCAAGAAGCTGTCTTTTTACCTCTAGAACATATTTGCTTGCATCCCAGAGAACAAGGTTCTCACCCTTGTCCGCCGGCTTAATGACTATCCCCTTAGCACTCATAAGTTCATTCATTGCTTTCCTTTCTGCCGGGTTTAGGTTGTCATTAACTAGCCCTACGTACAATAATTTAGCTATGTCTTTTTCTACCTGCTTAACAAAAATTTTAACAGCAGGTACTATAGATAGTTCGGGCATATACTTTGATTTTGGTCTAAAGTGAGAGGATACCTTGATTTGTATATTTTCCTCCTTAATTTTTGAGGGAACATATTGACTACCCTCTGTTTCAGCAAGTAATTCCTGCAAATCCACTATGGCCAATCTGTCTTCCCCACTTAGGGCCATGTCTTCTATCAAATGTTTACTCTTTGAAAAAGTAGAAATATATACAGAGGGCGACTCCTAGTGCAAATTAGTAAGCAAAGTGTGTACCCACCAGCTTAACCCTTCAGAGAGATACTCACAAAGTATAAAGCACACTGTAGTGCTAATGTAGCAAGCTGGGTATATTACAGTGGCCCAGCGCACATACCACTCCGGTAAAGAATTGTCCAAGGTGTTTAGAATGCTCAAAAGAAAAAATAGGAGACTCCAGAAGTATAAAAACACTTTATATAAAAATATAACAATGTACAATAAAATATCATGTTTTACTGATATTTTATTGTACATTGTTATATTTTTATATAAAGTGTTTTTATACTTCTGGAGTCTCCTATTTTTTCTTTTGAGCATTCTAAACACCTTGGACAATTCTTTACCGGAGTGGTATGTGCGCTGGGCCACTGTAATATACCCAGCTTGCTACATTAGCACTACAGTGTGCTTTATACTTTGTGAGTATCTCTCTGAAGGGTTAAGCTGGTGGGTACACACTTTGCTTACTAATTTGCACTAGGAGTCGCCCTCTGTAAATCTTTCTACTTTTTCAGATGGTTTTGGAAATCTACTAAGAGGAGCTGCCATTGCAATCTGATGCACAGTCAACTGGGACACTGCTAAGTTTCTAGACTGCTTACCTAGGCATTATCTTTGCCTTAACTATATGTGAGTATAAAATCTATATCTCATTCTATCTATCCCAATATATACTGGCTACACTAGGAGGCGCCCTTTCTTTTTGTTTCAAATGTTTACTCTTGCCTTTCATAATTTGATAAAGTACAACTCTTCCAGCAAAGAGATGTAGATCTTTTTAAAAGTTAAATTTGTCAAGACTATGTGAGGGGCAAAAGGACAGCCCCTTTTTTCAAGACATTCATGTGTGCCATATTAAGTTTAAAGGAAGACAAATTGACCACCTGGAGGTCTTGATTTGGTGAAGTTAAAAACCCCTGCGCCCCTGAAATCTCTGTGGTCTGCTCTGTTGAAACCACTCGTGCTTTGGATTGTAGTTTTGCTGACGCCGTTGTCTGGAGGCATAACGTCTCTCTCTGGAGTCAGTATTTGCTCCTCCTATGCCTCTTCCTTTCTTATGGCTTTTATAACTCCACAATAGTGCTTCACCATACTCATGAATGCCACTTAATCACTGTCACTGACTATTATACTGTATGTTTGCTATGAGCTTGCTAACTCATTTTTGCATCTATTATTGGTATGCATACTATATGTGTGTGTGTGTGTATAAATCAGCACTGATGCGGGTCTGAGTGACTAGGTATGTTTTTAATTTTGTAACTTTTTTTCCACTTAATAATTGTTCCCTCTTGCAGAGTCTTTTTACTGTTGTGACAAATTATTTAGTTGTGCTACCTGTCAAGTTGTAAGTCTGGTAGTTTAATAACCTGCAGTGGATTTAGTACTGTAATAATTTTTCTGCCCATAAGACTCTGTGTCTATACCTTATTGTATATGGTTGTGAATGTGAAACCTCTAAGATTTTAACAATTGATTCCTGGTGAAATATAAAAATTGCAAAAACAAAAACAGGAATAATAGAATACAAAAGTAATTACAAAATGATTGTTTGCAATAATTCTGAATCATATAATCATCTTTGTCAAATATATATTCTAGGGGGGAAAAACTAATTTAACATGCCTCTCAGCACTGAAACACAGTAGTAATTTAATTACTGCCTGAGAACTGAATTCGTAATCTTAAACATGTATGTGCCTTCAAGGTTCCTTAAAGCAATACCTAAAATGTATCCTGGTATGAACAAATTAAAGTATAAAATGTACAAGATAATCCCATTTCTGAAAAACTTATGATTTTTACATAGATGCTGTTCATAAAAGAACATATGGTCAGATGCAAATATTGGGGCTAATTTATAATATGTCGGGTGGACATGATTTGCTGTAGAGAATAATGTCCATCCGACATCGCTAAATGCCGACAGCATACTTTGTCGCATTTAACATTGCACAAGCATATCTAGTGAAATTGTTGTGCAATGCGCCCCCTGCATATTCATGACCAATCTGCTGCTAGCACTGGGTGTCAATCCTCCCGATTGTATCTGATTGGGATGAATGCAGTCCGCCACATTAGAAGTTAAAGGGATACTGAACCCAAATTTTTTTATTTTGTGATTCAGATAGATCATTAAATTTTAAGCAACTTTCTAATTTACTCCTATTATCAAATGTTCTTTATTCTCTTGGTATCTTTATTTGAAATGCAAGAATGTAAGTTTAGATGCCTGCCCATTTTGGTGAACAACCTAGGTTGTCCTTGTTGTTTGGTGGATAAATTGATCCACCAATCAAAAACTGCTGTCCACAGTACGGAACCAAGAAAAAAGCTTAGATGCCTTCTTTTTCATATAAAGATAGCAAGAGAATGAAGAAAAATTGATAATAGGAGTAAATTAGAAAGTTGCTTAAAATTGCATGCTCTATCTGAATCACGAAAGAAAATACACTCCATAGACGAAGTAGGAAAATATATTTCTAGCAAGCAATGTAATTATCATTCCATGCAATGGTCATACTTTATTATGTTGTTCTATACATAGCATAAAATGCCATCATCAAAACCTTCAGAGAACATTTTTTTGGGATTCAATAAATTAAGAATTAAATTTCACTGTCCAGTCATTATGGCATTTATAAACAATTTGGAACATAAAGAACCAGTAATCTAGTTGCCCCACACCAAACATGATATGGGATATATATGTCTTCCTCACAGATATGTTTTTCTTGGAATTTCGTGTCAAAGGATATATGTCCCAGGATTTAACTAAAACTGACCATCTATCATCAAATGAACTGTGGACAAGAATCCCCAAAACAAATTTAATGTCAAAGACAAGATTTGCCAATGCCTGTCCAGGCCTTTGCAGCTACTTCCCAAATTTTGACATTAAAAAAAATGACGTTTCCTCCTTCTTATGCTTTCCATTAAAAAGAAGAAAATCTCTACTTTCAGTTCTGATGAAAGTCAATAGGGTTAAAAACAACACCTCATCTCTTGTTAACCCAACTACTTAGTGACCTTGATATATGTCCAAAGCAGTTTCCACGTTTCCTGGGCTAAATATGTGACTAAATTTGAAAGGTATCAAGAAACAGACAGATAATCTGGACAAATCCCTTTTTGCAAGCCTAATCAATTCCTTCAGAGACATAAAGCAAAGGTCACTCCCACAGTCATAAATCAAAGAAACAGAGGAAGCAAAACCATAACTTTAAACCTTCAATAGCATTTATTCTCAATATAACACTCTAAATATCTCCAACAATATAGAAATACAATCCTTATCCCCTAGCATGACTTTAGCCAATAAGCCACCAACACCACATTTATTGAAGCAAAAAGAATCAGAAAGAGAGAGAGAGAAGTCAACTGGACTCCTAAGTAGAATGACACACGGTGCAATATGTCCTCAATAGAAAATACAACTTTTCAATACCTATCCTCTTCAATTTGTGTCTCAGTGATCGGATTAGAAGAGGCTGATAGGCCCTCAAACATCTGCACTGTATATCATCATATCCTGCAAACTTGACTTGGTGGGCTAAGATACTCATGTGGACTAGATCTCCACAATAATCTTTATCTGGCACTTTGCTCTGGCTTCAATAGACCTCCTCCTAAGTCCTAAAGCCATTAAAGGCCACAGCCTAGCTACAAAAGTGGGCAACCAACTCCACAAGCAGGATTTCCACTGTATATTAATCTTGTTTAAGTACTGTAGAAGCCCTGCTTAGTTGAAGGCTTAAGTGATTTGTGTCAAAAATAAGGTGAATCTTCTACTCACATGTGTGATGTACATACACACACTCTACACCCAGAACACAAATACATTGTTTACAATGCAACCTTATGAAATAGAATGGCAGAAAACAGCTTTAGTTTTTAAGTTCTTAATTAAATTAAAAATATATACAGAATTTTATATAATATAACAAAATTATAATATTATATTCTTTAGTGGGAGTGTTACATTTTGCAATTCACGTGCTTTTTAAAATGAGTTTCAATTAGGTGACAAACATAACCTGTTTGCAGTCTTAAAACACTGTAGTTTAACAAACAGGCTTAGAATATTTTTACATTTAACAATAAAAGCATACCTTCTACCATCTAATCTAATTTCCTTACATACAGATTCTGCCAAAGAGAAAACAGATCCATTCTGCTTAAGGCAACAACATCGGACCAAGAAGCCAAAGATTATTACCCCATTATAAATGGTCAAGGATCCAATATTGTGTTTTCCGAATCATACTTTTCACAATGTTTGTTTAAATATGCATCTCTGCTGGTTGGCCAGCTCAGTCATTTTGCTAGAATATTTCTGAGTTTGCTGAAATAATTCTATTTATACTGATGTGGCAAAGAGGCACTTGCCGAAATTATTTTTAAGAACAAAAAATGTATAATTAAATAAAGTAATACTGAAGCATAGCATGTTGGCTTTGTGATAAAGAACACAAAAATACAGAACAGAATTCTATGCACATATTGTAATTTAAATATGAATTTATGATCATCTTATACACTAACATTATTCAATACAGTAAAATAATACATTAACTGCTTTCACATGAATATGTCCATTTTCTGTATAAGAAAAGTTTATTATCTAAGCATGGTTTAGTGTTTCTTTTCTTGACAATGCTGGTTATTAGAGATGTGCATTTGGCTTCGGGCTAATAGAAATTCATCCAAATGTATGTCAACTTGGTGATTATTCCACTATACTAGCAACTGAATACATTATAGCACATTATAGGCTAAGAATGAGTGATTACTTGACCAAATTGATTTGTTTGTTTATTAACACTGTTTTCAGCCAAAACAGGTGCAGGAAGGGGCAGGAAATGAATTTAGTTAATTAGGCTTGTCCAATCAAGCCTTAACCTGTCATAGGAACGTGAGAAACTAGGGGATGCTCATCCATTTTCAATCAAATTGACTAAAAATGGTCAGAGGTAAATCCCAAAGTCAGGCGGGTCCAGAGAGGTCAAGGTAGGCTCTAACAAATGAGCAAGTTATTAGGTCAACAACAATCCATTATAAAATCTTATCAAACTTTAACTACACAAATCATATTTTAATGGTGAATTTTGTAGAAAAATAATTAGATAATAATTAGATCAACTTTTCTAAAGTATTATAACTAACCTGTTTATGATCTGTTGTTAGAATTCTACTATATGAATTCTACAATGTAAGATTTTATATTCCGAAATAATGGCAGCGATGATATTGTTATTGATAGTGTAGATAATAATCCCTGTATTATCTATACTACTAATAACAATTTTCAAGAGCGCAATATCATCTACTTTGGAAGATCAGTGCTGCCATTTTTTTGGAATACTTTGTATTTAAAGGGACAGTCTACACCATAATTTATATTGTTTAAAAAGATAATCCCTTTATTACCCATTCCCCAGTTTTGCATAACCAACACTGTTATATTAATATACTTTTTACCGCTGTGATTACCTTGTATCTATGCCCCTGCAGACTGCCCCCTTATTTTACTGCTTTTGACAAACTTGCATTTTAGCTAATCAGTGCTGACTTGTAGGTAACTCCATGGGCATGAGCACAATGTGATCTATATGGCTCACATAAACTAACGCTCTAGCTGTGGAAAAAAATGTCAAAATGCATTCAGAAAAAAGGTGGCCTTCAAGGGTTAAGAAATTATCATATGAGCCTTCCTAGGTTTAGCTTTCAACTAAGAATACCAAGAGAACAAAGCAAAATTGATGATAAAAGGAAACTGGAAAGTTGTTTAAAATGACATACCCTATCTGAATCATGAAAGTTTACTTTTGACTAGACTGTCCCTTTAATCAAAGAAAAGATTGGTGCTGGCAGCGCCTTCCAACACAGGAAAGTGATTCCTTTTATTACAGTTTCACATTGTACATGCTAATGCTTCACACTAAAAGGGACATGAAACAAATTTTCTTCCATTATTTAGATTGAGCATGCAATTTTATTCAACTTTCAAACTTACTTATATTATTTAATTTGCTTAATTCTCTTGATATCCTTTATTGAAAAGCATATCTAAATAGGCTCAGTAGCCTTGTGCGATTGGCTCACCCATGTGCATTGCTATTTCTTCAAAAAAGAATACCTAAAGATTGAAGCAAATTAGATAATACAAGTAAATGGGAATGTTGTTTCAAATTTTATTCTCTATCCCATCATGGAAGAACATTTTTGGGTTTCATGTCCCTTTAATATTTTATTCTGTTATTAAAATGTTGTCAATTTGCTGTTACTATTGGAAAAAATGGTAACAAATTAAAAAAAAAAAAAAAATTCTGCTAAAGTGAATGCCCACATAATTAGTACCAGGTTTATCAAGCCTTTTTGTGCACTTTAGAAGGAGCGCTAGTATTGCAAAAGTTGAAAGTAAATGTGAATGCATGATCACAATCACAATTTATGCTGGAATGATTATCGAGTCCTCAGAGCTCTGGTTGACTGTTTTGCTAAACAAAAAAGTGCCAAAAATACACGTCAAAAATACATTACACAAAAAAGTGATAAGGGCTCAAAGATATCATGTAAAGGGATTTAACATAGAGATACATACATATACATGTATGTATACACATTCCAAAGTTCTTCACATAGGGGAATATGTTCTATGTATATATATATATATATATATATATATATATATATATATATATTTCCACTGTGTATCTGCACTCGCAATTCAAAGATAGTCAGCAACCAGGGTGCTCAGTCAAAATTTCAATAAGTATCAACAAGTATCCCAATTGAATAAATAAGGTATTATTTGAACTGAATCCAGCGAGTACAGTCCCTACTTGTAGATACTAGCCCTAAGTGGGCACTATGCACCTCTTATCAATACTCTCAAAAGTTTTAATTGCCTTGCGTTTGCGAAGCAGTCACATTTTCCATGCAAATGTAAAGAAGGAATAAATCCACAACAGTTTTTAAATACAAAAACATATCGGATTATTTAAAAATGTATTAACATTACACAAATCCTTAAAATAAATAAAGGGAAAAACTTAACATGTTACATATCAAATGTGTTTCACTAAAGGTGCTTTCCGAACAATCTATAAGTAGTATGAACATCAAAGTTTTTAGAGCACATGCTCAGATATCACCAAGTTTTTGATTGGTTAGTTGAATTTTAAAAGCACCATTCTTGTCAAAGCAGTAACTCTATTGCATAATTAAGCAATTTTTTAATATCAAACTTTCATGATTAATACATTCAAATTAAGAGATGTTTCTATGTTCTCCTGTTATAAAATTTGTTTTGTTATCTTATTATTTTAAAAGTATACCTAGGTAGACTCAGGAGTGACAATGTAGAAGTGGGAAATACACATCTGCCTCTTTAGTAAATTTGTTAAAAATATTTTGCATAATATAAAGGGGGATCAGATATTTTCCCCTTCGATAATTAAATCAAAAGTTTAGTCAAAAATTTACTTTTAAAAAGCTTTCCATTGTACTTTTATCATCAATTTTGTTTTGTTCTCATGGTATGCTTAGTTGAATGCTAAACCTAGGAGGCTTATAAGCAACTTTCTTAGCCCTTGAAGGACGCTTCTTATCTGAATGCATTCTTAATTTTTTTTCTCACAACTGGAGGGCGTTAGTTTATGTGTGCCATATAAATCACATGGTGCTCACCTAGGAGTCAGCATCTATTACCTAAAATGCAAGACAGTCAAAAGAACTGAAATAAGGGGCAGTCTGCAGAGGCTTAGATATAAGGTAATCAGAGAGGTTAAAAGTGTATTAATATAACTGTGTTGGTTATGCAAAACTGGGGAATGGGTAACAAAGGGATTATCTATCTTTTAAACAATAACAATTAAATTGTAGAATGTCCCTTTAAATACAATTACACAAATTCAGTTAAAAGTATCATATGAAACATATGAAAGCTGAATAGCTGCTAAAAAACTATATACTGTATATATATATATATATATATATACATACACACACACATTATATATATATATATATATATATATATATATATATATATATATATATATATATATATATATATATATATATATATATATATATATATATATATATAAAAAAACAGGATTGAAGATAAGCACTCACTGGACAATGTGGCCAACGAAAAAATTCTTTATTGTCCAGAGTCCAGTGAGTGCTTATCTTCAATCCTGTTAGCCAGTAGGTGGAGCTGTCCGCTTGTGTTGCAACAAAGCCAAGGAAGCTGAAATGAATCTGTTTAACCAGACCTGAGCTATCGAGCAGATTTCAAAGGATCAAGATCTTCCTGTCTATAAATCAGTCCAGATTGGAATGCATAGAAAGAACTGTTTGCAGAAAAATGCAAGTGAAGTCTGTGTTGTGTGATTATTTTATTAGGTTTATAATACGTTTAGCAAATGTTTTTGTTCATTTAATTTAGGTTAATTATATATTCTGTGTTGTGTGATTATTTTATTAGGTTTATAATGCTGTTTAGCATTTAAAGAGGGGCCTGGAACCTAACTCCCTCACTTCCCATTGACCTACATTATAAACTGGGTTTCAATTTACAACGGTTTCGATTTACAACCATTCCTTCTGGAACCCAACCCCAGCGTAAACTGAGGGCTACTTGTATGTATATGTTTATATATATATATATTTATTTTGTACATTTAAATCTGTAGCTATTAAAAGGTGTACAAATGGATTCATAGCAAAATTATAAATGTCTGTCTAACCTCCAACTATAGAAAAAAAAATGATCGAACCACTGGGTCTGAAGGAGTTAAAGTCATGGCCTACCACTCTGCATAAATTAGTTTTTGTACACATATATATATATATATATATATCAATATTAATTAGTGGGGGGGGGGAAGGTGTCGGTACTGGGGAAAAAAAATTTGATACATTCTGCTCAGTAACATTGAGAAAAGTAAAGAGAGAACATTATTTACACTCGGCTAGATTACGAGTTTTGCGTTATGTGCGGCTCGGTACTAACTTGCAAGTTATTGTCACCGCTCACCTCCCTATAGCGCTGCTATTACAGGTTTTCATAAAGCCAGCGTTAGCAGCCAATATGTGAGTGTTGAGCAAAATTGAGCTCCCTACCGCACTCCAATACCAGCGCTGCTTTGAGCTGGTTTTACGTGCTTGTGCACAATTTCCCTATAGACATCAATGGAGAGAGCCGGCTAAAAAAAAGCCTAACACCTGCAATAAAGGAGCGTAAAGCTCCGTAACGCAGCCCCATTGATTCCTATGAGGAAAGAAAAGTTATGTTTACACCTAACACCCTAACATAAACCCCGAGTCTAAACACCCCTAATCTGCTGCCCCCGACATCGCCGCCACCTACATTACAGTTATTAACCCCTAATCTGCTGCCCCCGACATCTCCGCCACCTACATTACACTTAACCCCTAATCTGCCGCCCCCAATGTTGCCGCCACCTACCTACACTTATTAACCCCTAATCTGCCGCCCCGACATCGCCGCCACCTACCTACACTTATTAACCCCTAATCTGCCGCCCCCGACATCTCTGCCACCTACCTACACTTATTAACCCCTAATCTGCCACCCCTGTCGCCGCCACCTACCTAAACTTATTAACCCCTAATCTTCCGCCCCCAACGTCGCCGCCACTATACTAAAGTTATTAACTCCTAACCCTAAATCTAACCCTAACACCCACAAACTTGAACATAATTAAAATAAATCTAATGTAACATACCATACAGTATATATGTTTGAGGCAGTTTAGCTTTGTAGTTTGCTATGTTTACTATATGAATGATTGTCATGATTTACTTATGATATCAGATGTGTTGGTCTAGAAGTAACATATGTCTCTGCTTATGTTTGTTTATTATCTTACTAATTACCTCAATAAAAAACTTTGATTTATAAAAAAAAAAAAAAATCTAAATAAAACCTACTATCATTACCTAAATAAATCCTATTTAAAACTAAACACTTACCTATAAAATAAACCATAAGAAAGCTACAATATAACTAATAGTTACATTGTATCTATCTTAGGTTTTATTTTTATTTCACAGGCAAGTTTGTATTTATTTTAACTAGGTAGACTAGTTAGTAAATAGTTATTAACTATTTACTTACTACCTAGCTAAAATAAATACAAATTTACCTGTAAAATAAAACCTAACCTATCTTACACTAACACCTAACCTTACACTACAATTAACTAAATTACATTAATTAAATACAATTAACTAAATTACAAAACCCCCCCACTAAATTACACAAAATAAAGAAATTATTATTGGCTGTACCAATCAGGCAATAGAATACGAGCTCAATCCTATTGGCTGATTTTTTTCACCTTTAATTTCGATTGGCTGATAGAATTCTATCAGCCAATCGGAATTCAAGGGATGCCATCTTGGATTACGTCCCTTAAAGGAACCTTCATTCTTGAAGAGCCGTCGACAGAAGAGGATGCTCCGCGCTGGATGTCTTGAAGATGGAGCCGCTCCACGTCGGAAGGATGAAGATAGAAGATGCCCTCTGGATGAAGACTTCTGCCCGTCTGGAGGACCACTTCTTGACGCTTGGATGAAGACTTCTCCCGGCTTCGTTGAGGATGGATGTAGGGTCTTCAAAAACTGTAAGTGGATCTTCAGGGGTTAGTGTTAGGTTTTTTTAAGGGTTTATTGGGTGGGTTTTATTTTTAGCCAAGGGTTTGGGCTGAAAAAGAGCTAAATGCCCTTTTAAGGGCAATGCTCATCCAAATGCCCTTTTCAGGTGCTTAGGTTTTTTTTAGATAGGATTTTATTTGGGGGTTTTGGTTGTGTGGGTGGTGGGTTTTACTGTTGGGGGGTTGTTTGTATTTTTTTACAGGTAAAAGAGCTGATTTCTTTGGGCAATGACCCGCAAAAGGCCCTTTTAAGGGCTATTGGCAGTTTAGTTTAGGCTAGGGTTTTTTTATTTTGGGGGGCTTTTATATTTTGATAGGGCTATTAGATTAGGTGTAATTAGTTTAAATATTTGATCATTTTATTTCGTGTAATTTAGTGTTTATTTTTTTGTAATTTAGTTAATTGTATTAATTTAATGTAATTTATTTAATTTTAGGGTAAGGTTAGGTTTTAGTGTAACTCAGGTTAGGTTTTATTTTACAGGTAACTTTGTATTTATTTTAACTAGGTAGTTAGTAAATAGTTAATAACTATTTAGTAACTAGTCTACCTAGTTAAAATAAATACAAATTTGCCTGTGAAATAAAAATAAAACCTAAGATAGATACAATATTACTATTAGTTATATTGTAGCTAGCTTAGGTTTTATTTTATAGGTAAGTATTTAGTCTTAAATAGGAATTTATTTATTAATTGTAATTTGTATTTAGATTTATTTTGATTATGTAAAAGGGACAGTCAACACCAGAATTGTTGTCATTTTAAAAGATAGATAATCCCTTAATTACTAATTCCCCAGTTTTGCATTACCAACACAGTTATAATTATACACGTTTTACCTCTGTAATTACCTTGTATCTAAGCCTCAGCAGACTGCCCCCTTATTTCAGTTCTTTTGACAGACTTGCATTTTAGCCAATCAGACCTGTCTCCATGGTAAATTCACGAGCATGAGCTCAATGTTATCTATATGAAACACGTGAACTAATGCTCTCTAGTGGTGAAAAATGATCAAAATGCATTTAGATTAGAGGCAGCCTTCAAGGTCCGAGAAATTAGCATATGAACCTCCTAGGTTTAGCTTTCAACGAAGAATACCCAGAGAACAAAGCAAAATTGGTGATAAAAGTAAATTGGAAAGTTGTTTAAAATTACATGTCCTGTTTGAATCATGAAAGTTTTTTTGGACTTGACTGTCCCTTTAAAGTTAGTGGGTGTTAGGGTTAGGGTTAGACATAGGGTTAGGTTTAGGGGTTAATAACTTTTGTATAGTGGCAAGGATTTTGGGGCAGCATATTAGGGGTTAATAACAGTAATGTAGGTTGTGGTGATGTTAGGGACAGCAGATTAGGGGTTAATAATATTTAACTAGTGTTTACGATGTGGAAATGCGGCAGTTTAGGGGTTAATATGTTTATTATAGTGGCGGCGATGTCGGAGCGGCAGAATAGGGGTTAATAATTTTATTTAATGTTTGTGATGCGGGATGGCCTCAGTTATGGGGTTAATAGGTAGTTTATGGGTGTTAGTGTAATTTTTAGCACTTTAGTTATGAGTTTTAGGTTACGGCTTTGTAACATAAAAGCCATAACTACTGACTTTCAGTTTACGGTACGGATCTTGACGGTATTGGCTGTACCGCTCACTTTTTGGCCGGACAGGCAAACTCGTAATACCGGCGCTATGGAAGTCCCATTGAAAAAGGACTTTATGATAGCTGAGGTAGTTACGTTGCGTTACGGCCAAAAAGGTGTGTGGTACAGATATACCGGCAAGACTCTTAATACCAGCGGTAGTGAAATGGAGCCATAACGCTAATTTTTCACTCATAATGCAAAACTCGTAATCTAGCCGAATGTTTGTTGTATTCTGCAACCCCCTCTTATGAAAACCAGAGCATTTAAATGATGATTACAAATATTACATGTTATGACTTGGCAGAGGTGGGGGTACTCGGTACCGATGAGTACCCCTAAAAAAAGCCCTGTGTGTATATGTATGTATATATATATATATATATATATATATATACACACATACACACACACACACACACACATGTTCAGGGAAGCTGGGAGTTTTCACATGTCCACTAGTCCTGGACTAATAATGAAATGCAGTGGACCAGAAGGAAATTCAACTTTTTTATGGAGAAAAATCTGTGCCAAATAAAATATAATAATTTCAGACTTATGAATAATTAAAGAGATAAAAAAACACTCTTACACAAACAAAATTTCATGTTGCCTTCTACAACTGCATAGTTAAAGTGGACATGGATTACTTTCTGGTCTGAAAAGCCTGAGATAAAGGCTATAGAAAAAAAAAAAAGCAGATAAAGAGAATTCTCATCCAAGGTCACATAGGTCCTGCAAACTCAGCTGAAGAATAAAATGTCCTAGTGTATTTTATCACAGCCTGATACTAAACACTGATTGCTATTTTCCCCCTACAGTAATTTATTCATCTATATTCACATCTCCTTTGAACATACACATGCATATATTTTTGACCATCAGGCTATTTTCTGAACATTTAAAGAAGGTTACAGCACATTAAGTTGAACCTTCATTCGTGTCTCAGATGATAGATGTAAGAATTCCAACTGAGTTTATTTTATGAAGCAGTTAAATGATTTATATTCAGAAGCACATTAAAAATCCCTATGACAAAGTGTACTCGAACAAAAAAAATCCTGGATTGCAAAACCTTCTTTGCAAGTAATGTTCTTTCATTTTTCACATGTTGCATCTCATTTATTTTATTCAGCCACACATACTTAAATCTGCAAGATACTGCAAGTGTCCTGTACCTCTGAAATAATAAATCATTTCTTACAGATGTTTCCACCCGCTGCAAGGCTGCCGTTCATTAATCAAACATTATCAGTTACCATCGGTGCCCAGTGTTAAAATGAAAAAAAAAAAAAAAGTTTGACTTTCATTTGCTGATGAATCCCTCGCCCTACATCATTTCCTAAGTCTTGGTATTAAATAAAACAATTTTATTCTAAGAAAAGTTTGAATTAATTATTTCAACACATAGGATAGACCAAATGAATAAACATATCTGTGCAATATATTCATAGATGCTGATATTGGACTATATTCGAGGATTGAAGGATGCTTCAAATATACATTCATTATATAGGAGTAATATCTATGGAAATGTAAGTCAAGGTCCTTTTGACTATTGATTGCTATTTAATTATGAACAGCATTTAACTGCTAACATAAGAGCAGGAAAGAAACCACCAAGTCAACATTCATCTTAAAGAGACGATAGGAAACCATCCCATACAACTCCAGCACAACAGCAGCCCAAACCGGAACAAAGTGGCTGATTTGAACAGCAAATATGATTTCAGTAGCTCTCATCCCATGTGCCGTTTTGAACAGCCAATAGGATTTCAGAAGCTCTCATCCTATTGGCTGATTTGAATTTGAAGAATCAAATCAGCCAATAAGAATGCCATTTAGAAACGGCTACCTTGCATTCAACTTCAGTGTACGGCGGTGACCATATGAAGAGGACGCTCCGCACAGGAGGGGGTCGGCTTCCAGGATAGCTCCGCTCCGCACCTCCGGGATGAAGATAGAAGATGACCCCAAGATGGATGAAGGTGTTGCCACCTGGATGAAGATGGATGTCCGGTCTTCAGGAACCGTGAGTAGATTTAATGAGGTTGGTGGTAGGCTTTTTTTCTCTCTTTTTTTGTTGGGTGTTTTTTTTTTTAGATTAGGGATTTAGGCAATTGTAAAATAGCTGAATGCCCTTTTAAGGGCAATGCCCATACAAATGCCCCTTTAGGGGCAATGGGTAGCTTAGGTTTTTTTTTAGAGATATGTTTTTTTTTATTTTGGGGGGTTGGTTGGGTGGTGGGTTTTACTGTTGGGGGGACTGTGCATTTTTTTACAGGTAAAAGAGCTGTTTAACTTAGGGCAATGCCTAAGGACTATTGGTAAATTATTGTAGGCTAGTTGGTGTTTTTATTTTGAGGGGGCTTTTTATAGGGCTATTAGATTAGGTGTAATTGTTTTTATTTTTGATAATTTCATTTATTTTTTGTAATTTAGTATTTTTTTTTAATTTTAGATTTTTTATTTTTTTCGTAGTGTTAGTTTTTTTAAAATTTGTAATTTAGGTTTATAATTGGAAGTATTTTTTTTATTTTATTAGAATAGTTATGTTAATTTATAGTTTGTTTTATTTTTATTTAAGTTATGTTAATTTATAGTTTAATGTTTTATTTTTATTTCACAGGTAAGTTTTTATATATTTAAATATAGTTATATTGTAATTTTAATTTAAAGTTAGGGGGTGTTAGGTCAATGTAGTTTTTTGCGATGTGTGGGGGCTGCAGTCTAGGGGTTAATAGGTTTATGTAGGTGTTGGCAATGTCGGGGAGTTGTGGATTGGGGTTAATAACTTTTATTAGTGCCGGCGATGTCGGGGAGCAGCAGTTTAGTGGTTAATATATTTAAATAGTGTTGGCGATGTGGGTGGGCTGCAGATTATGGGTTAATAAGTTTTAAATAGTGTTTGTGATGCGGGAGGGTGGTGGTTTGGGGGTTAATAGGTAGTTTATGGGTGTTAGTGTACTTTGTAACATTTTAGTTATGAGTTTTGTGAAACATTTTTGTTACACAAAATCCACAACTACTGCTCTCAGATGGTGTTATTGATCATGTCGGTATAGGCTGTAACGCAAGATTTTTAGCCTGAACACACAACCTTTAATACCGGCGCTATGGAAATCACACACAAAAACTTAATTTTTTTGAGTGCGGAATTGACGTTGCATTACAGGCTAAAATGCTTGCTGTATAGCTATCCCGACATGACTCGTAATATGCGTTCCTGGCCATTTCAGGGTAATGGCCATTTTTTCAGCGTTAAAAGCCATAGCGCACCGTATGTTAACAGAAGAGGTCAACCAAAATATACTTTGTCCTATGGTGATAAGCGGTCTCAGACAAACAAAAGAATGTTCTCCGTGCATTAGGCTTTGATTTTACTATAACAGGTATGTATAGAGGGTTCATTTTCTCTCTCGCAATTGAAAATTAAAGGAACACTGAACCCAAATTTTTTTATTTTGTGATTCAGATAGAGCATGCAATTTTAAGCAACATTCTAATTTACTCCTATTATAAATTTTTCTTCATTCTCTTGCTATCTTTATTTGAAAAAGAAGGCATCTAAGCTTTTTTTTGGTTCAGATTTCGGGACAGCATTTTTTTTATTGGTGGATGAATTTATTCACCAATCAGCAAGGACAACTCAGGTTGTTCACCAAAAATGGGCCGGCATCTAAACTTACATTCTTGCATTTCGAATAAAGATACCAAGAGAATGAAGAAAATTTGATAATAGGAGTAAATTAGAAAGTTGCTTAAACAATTAATATATATGTTTTGAAGAATTGAAGACCTGTTTAATTTGTAATAAATAGAACTGTAACAATAGTCTACTTCCAACTAATGCTCATTGGTAGATAGGCACTTCCTCTGAATGATCATTGGCTGATAAACCCGTTCTACTTACACTAATCGATGTATATTTAGTCAATAAAATCTTTAAAACATGTTTAAATGCTTAATTTACATAGTACATTTGTCACATAATTGTAAAGAATTTGTCACCCATTTAACATGTTCTGGGTAGACAAGGTTCACTATCAAGAACCTATTCCGCCTGGCTTTGCAGTTCGCAGCTTGTGCCGATCGGATCAGTATGATTGAAATCTGTAGCACTTAAGGTGACTGAGAGGTTAAGTAGGTGCGGTCAAAAGACTGCAGATACTTAAATACTTATATATCTTAGTCCCACTTTTTCAAGTTGGTCCCAAAATTAATCAGAGGGACCACTATAAGGCTATAGTCGTTAGTTCAAAGTTCTCCTTGTCTCTTATGCCTCAGTCAGCTCTTCTTAAAACCACTCAATTCATTCACTGAAACAACAAAAAGAAAGAAGGCACTTCAATGACAAACATACAAAAAAACTGTCCCACTAATTGGAGGATAATTTGGAACTCTGTCCCTTTAAAAATAATGACATCACAAATGTATGTAAGAATATATATAAAAAAATACACTAAAAAGGAATGCGTAGCTTTATGTAGCTTTGCAGCCGATAGTTAAAGGGGCAGTAGACTTACAGACTAATGTTATATAATGCTGCACATAGTTATATAACATTAGCTTACCGTCAGCTTTATACAATAAAGTATTGCAGAAATTTTTTATGTAAAAGTTAATTTTACCAGAATGTTGCTCCTTGCTCTACTGAGTGGGTTTGGTTTTTACACAGTGCATCGCGGCAACACTGTTTAGTGACAGTGTGCCTGGTCGCGCCATTAAAATGAATGTAGTTCGCTCCTGCTATTAGACCAGAGCATTCATTTTAATGGCGCGACCGGGCACACTGTACTAGACAGTGTTGCCACGATGCGCTGTTTAAAAACCAGACCCGCTCAGTAGAGCAAGGAGCGACGTTCTGGTAAAATTAACTTTTACATAAAAATGTTCTGCAATATTTTAATGTTAAACTTACAAACTAATGTTATGCCTTCAAGGGCTTAGAAATTAGCATATGAGCCTACCTAGGTTTAGCTTTCAACTAAGAATACCAAGAGCACAAAACAAATTTGATGATAAAAGCAAATTAGAAAGTTGTTTAAAATGACATGCCCTATCTGAATCATGAAAGTTTAATTTGGACTTTACTGTTCCTTTAATTGTAAACAACTTGAAAAAAAACCCATTTAAATCGATAGTAAATTATATTGTAGGACATTGAATAATACAGTAGTTTGTTTTTTTTTAAGTTATTTTTCTAAGCATACTCTCTTAAAATATACAATTATTTTCAAGTATTATAAATAAATTTGTCTAGCATTTTCCTGCCCCACTCCCTGCCCACCTCATAATCTGTTGTTTTTCCCCTTTAAAAGGGACATATGACCCAATGTCTTTCATTGTTTAGACAGATCATGCAATTTTAAATAACTTTCTAACTTACTGATATTATCTATTTTGCTTCATTCTCTTGGTATTCATTGTTGAAAAGTATACCAATGCATTACTGGGAGCTAACTGATAATTGGTATATGGCTGTCAATGGCTCATGTGATGTATTCAGCTAGCTCCCAGTAATGCATTGCTGCTTTATCAACAAAGGATACCAAGAAAATTAAGCAAAGTTAATAACAGAAATTAATTGGAAAGTTGTTTAAAATGGTATATTTTATCAGAATCACAAAATAAAAATTTTGGGTTTCAAGTTAAGGTATGCAGCCCGCACATCCAATGGGATTATTATTAATTAAACTGTGTACCATGAAAACTGCCTGTTTTCTGGGTTTATTTGTGGATTTATTTTGTGTAATTTACCAAAAGAAAATTAAATCCGCTATTTCTATTCACCACTTCTATTGTTCTACGTAATCTCTAGAAATACGCAAGAACCAAGCACCTCTTTTACAGATTGGGAAGCTATGAGGCAAAAGCATTGGGGCATTAGTCTACAACACATTTATTGAGTCATGGGGGCATATGTATCAATTTCTGTCGGACCTGATCCGACAGTGCGGATCAGGTCCGACAGACCTCGCTGAATACGGAGATCAATAAGCTCGCCGTATTCAGCATTGCACCAGCAGCTCACAAGAGCTGCTGGTGCAACGCCGCCCCCTGCAGACTCGCGGCCAATAGGCCGCCAGCAAGGGGGGTGTCAATCAACCCGATCGTACTCGATCAGGTTAATTTCCGGCGATGTCTGTCCGCCTGCTCAGGGCAGATGGACAGGTTATGGAGCAGCAGTATTTTTGACCGCTGCAGGCTCGCCAGAAACACGGGGCATCAAGCTCCATTCGGAGCTTGATACATATGCCCCATGTTGTGATATTTAAACCATAGAATACTGGTTATTCATAAATGTTACAGTTTCCCTTATGGAATACAGAAGATGGATTAGCTTTTAACACACCTTCAAAAATCTATGAGTCTGTTTGAACAAGACGTTAGTACATTATTTTCAGCTAAACAGGACTTTTCTCATAGCTACTCACAATAACCAGGTATTCCAATAGAATTTAAGATTATTCATATGCAAATTTTCAAGTCCGTATTGTGGCAAACAATATCTGCTATTTTTGTTTAATACCTTTTTATTAGGCTTGCTGTTTTGAGTGTATAAAGGCATGGTGAGTAAATTATCATCTCAAGAATTCAATTTACTTACAGTTTGATAAACTGGCTCATTAGAATTCAAAAGTCGGTAGAGCAAAAACTTAAAAAGGCCAATACATACAGAAGAATTGCCTAATAAATTATGACAAATATCAAAACTGCCTTCAATTTGCCGGCCTACTGTATCAGGTGACAGCTATCAGCCAATCTCAGACTCATATACATATATGTTGCATACTCCTGCACATGCTCAGTAGAAGCTGTTGGTTCAGGAAGTGTGCATATAAAAAGACAGCATACAATTTAATAATGGAAGACACTGTAAAGTGTCTTAAAACTTTATGCTCCATCTAAATTTAATTTTCACTTTAGCTTCCTTTTAATTTCCTTTCTTATGACATCATGCCTTTGTGAATATGATCTACAGAATACCACGAGACACATTTGAGAATTATTTTAAATCATATTTGTTAGAATACAGAGACTGCAGTAACAAATAAGGATGTAAGATCAGGCAGAATTATAATGGGATTAATAAAACAAGTTGGCTTTTAATCACCATGAAAGGCATGCATATTAACCAAAACATTATTTATCAGCCAAATCTGTTCTCTGTGATTAAAGCAAAGTGATAGTGAATGGTGCCTAGTACTGTTAGAAAAAAATATTTTCATTTATATACTTGAAAGTAAGGCAGCATACACGTAAAAAAAAATAAACAGACTAGATGTCACATGGGTATGAGATCCTCTGATATTATAGTAAAATCCCATGAGACCAGAGCAAAATGATGCTGATGGGCTAGTTTTTTTTTTTAACCATGTAGATGAAAGTAGGGAGAGTAGTGCTCACAGTACAATTACTCCAGTGAGATAATCTTAGTTTACAATAAGGAAGAAATATTCATTAGAGTTTTTCTTTTTCACAGTTAGATCAAGGATAAAACATAATTTATGTTGAATGACATGTCGCACGTTGTACTGCATAAAATATTATCTGCCTTTTTTATTAATAGAAATGTGTTTAAGTTTTAATGTACCTTCACATAAGGTCACATTTTGAGCGCCTTGGAAACCCCAATCCAAAACTATTGGCATTAAGATGGAGTAGTCCACACATAAGAAGCTGTTTCTGAAAAGGCTTTCAATAAGATTTTGAAGTGTGTCTGTTGGAATTTGTGCCCATTAAGACAAAAGAGCATTTCTGAGGTCAGGCACGGAGGTTGGACAAGAAGGTTTTTTTCACAATCAGCATTCCAGTTAATCCTGTGTTCAGTGGGGTTGAGGTTAGTACTTTGTGTAGGTCACTTGAGTTTCTACACAACAAATCATAGGCTTCATTTATCAAGCTACAAGAGCAGCTTCAGAGCCCCAGCATTTCAGACCTCTGCTACTTAACCACTCCGCCACCTAAAGTGTGGCAGATTTCAGTCATCTTAAGCAAATTTGATCAGGATGATTGGCAGCCCCTGATTGAGCGTGATTGGCCTACACATGAGCAGGGGGTGGCATTACACAACCAGTGGCTTGTGCAATCTTAAATGCAGGCAGCAAATGCTGCTTGCTCGCAACAAGGCTGGGCAGAGGAGGTTAATGACAGTGAACCTTGTCTACCTTCTTATTAATAAATGAAGCCCATGTCTTCACACAGGCACAGTTATGCTAGCACAGAAATGGGCCTTCCTTAAGCTGTTACCAAAAAGTTGTCTAAAATATCTTCATATCTTTTAGCATGAAGATGTCCATTCACTAAAAGTATCCACACACCACTATCCCTCCTCTACCAAACTTTACAGTAGGCGCTTTGTATTCTGATAGTAGCATTCTCCTGGCAACCGCTACACCCAGATTCTCCCATCAGACTGCAAAATAGTAAATTGTGATTCATCAGTCACTCCAGAGAACAGTAAAAGAGTGTACCACCCTAGCCGATGCAAGGCTTGTGTACTGCTGCTCGGCCATGAAAACCCCATTTCATGAAGCACCGATCCACAGTTTTTGTGCTGATGTTGCTTCCAGAAGCTTTTTGGAACTTTTTAGTAAGAGATGTAACAAATGATAGGTATTTTTTACTCACTACGCACTTCAGGACTCAGCAACCCCACTCTATGACTTTGCATGGGCTACCACTTTGTGGTTGGGCTGTTGATGCTCCTAGACACTTTCACTTTACAATAATAGTACATACAGTTAACCAGGGCAGATCTAGTAGGTCATACATTTCACAAACTGACTTTTGGCATCCTATGACAGCGTCACATTTAAAGTCACTGAACTCTTCAGTATGACTCATTGTAATGACAATGATTTTATATATGGATATTTCATGCCTATGTGCTGGATTGTATGCACTCGTTAGCAATGGGTGTGGCTGAAACACCCGCAATCAATAATTAGTAGGGGCGACCACATACTTTTGGTCATACAGTTTATGTATGTTTGTATATATTCAAGATTTTAAATATATTGACTTCCTAGCCTGTAAGACCTTAAGACAAACTATTAATAAAACACAGAATTGGCAAATAGTATCTAATTAAAGGGACATAAAACAAGTTGGGATAGAGACAAAATATAATAATATGTACTTTAATTACTTTACCTGCCAATGTATACTGCAGTGCCTCACCATTAACCCTTTCTTTTACGTTTCTAAATTGTACAGCTCTAACTCCCCCCACACAATTCCTTTCATGGCTGTATCAATATCTACTGTTGGATTATCAGCTGGAGCATGCCTAGAAGCCGTGAACTGAAGTTCAAAGACAATGTCTGTGGCTAAACACTTATAAGGGGGTTGAGTTGATTGCTCCAGGCAGCTTAGCTATGTAATTTGTTTTGCTTATTTTTAAAAAAACTAATAAAATACTTGCAAGCAATTTTTAAACAATTTTTTTATGCAAACTGTTTTTAATTAATTATCCCTTTTAGGATATGCACAGATCTCAACCTGTTGTATGTCCCTTTAACTAATTACACTGCAAAATATTTAGACTTGACTTTACAATATAGTGGTCATACAACCTCTTAAACACGGCTCTCTTTCATACAATGCAGCTTACAGGGCTGCACAGACAGTTTTAAGAGTCCAAGTGATATGAACTATACAATTTCCATATGTTTCCCTCTTTAATACCCTGGATTCCCGCCTTTGCAGCCAACGGAATAAAAGAGTGTGTAATTAAATGGAAAAATAACCTTAATCTTCTTGGGCAGGCAGTGAGATATTGTCAGTCCCAATAAACATATTCAACAATCAGTTACAAACGCTAATTCAATAAAAAAGACAATTTTAGAACACAGGTTCTTATGAATTTAGTAGACAACTGTCAGGATTCCAGGAATCAGACTGAGACGAGAAGTGCAAAAATAATCACACCTTTATTAATAGCAAAAATAATAAAAAGTCTACAAGTCAAATAAGCCAGGAATCAAAACCAGAGCTGGTAGTCAGATGAGCCGAGTCAGGAGCCAAAGCGAATAGTCAGACGAGCCGGAATCAGGAACAAGGAGAACAACAGAGTCAGGAACAAGTCAGGGATCAGGAACCAGGAGGGATGTCAGACAGCCAGGTAAACACAGGAGCTCTCACAAATAGGTCTGAGAAAATGCAAGGGCAAAGCATACTGAACAGAAGCCCTTTAAATAATAAGTGATGACATCACAATTCTGAGACTGCATCCTGTCTCACACGGATGATGTACACCAGTCTGGCCATAAAAGGAAGTGCAGGAAATGAGCAGCATCACACAGTATGCACCAGAGTCAGCAAGAGAGGTGAGTAAAATGGCTGCCAGCAGCACATGGCAAACAAAACAAGGAAAAAACCCTGACAGTACCCTCCCCTCAACGACTCCTCCCCAGCCGGGAGGACAAAAGGCTTATTGGGGAATCGGGCATGGAAGGCATCGAGGAGGGTGGGAGCATGAACATCAGAGGAGGGAACACATGAACGCTCCTCCGGACCGTAGCCCCTCCAGTGAACCAAATACTTTACCCGGCCCCTGGACATATGAGAGTCAATAATGCTGCTGACCTCATATTTCTCATGGTTGTCAACAAAGATAGGACAGGGACGAGGCAACACAGTGGTAAACCAATTACAAACCAATAGTTTCAAGAGAGAGACATGAAAAACATTGGAGATGCGCATTGCAGGAGGAAGGTCAAGAGCATAGGCCACAGGATTGACCCATTGTAGTATTCGAAAAGGACCAGCATAATGGGGAGCCAGTTTATTGGAAGGCACACAAAGGTTCAAGTTGCGGGAGGACAGCCAAACTCTCTCACCAACCTGGTAGGAAGGTGCGGGCAGACGCCTACAATCAGCCTGGAACTTTTGGCGCTGCATAGAACGATGAAGGCAATCCTGAATCTGCACCCACGTGGAACAGAGTTGCCGGAGATGCTCCTCCAAAGCCGGAATATCCTGAGACATGAATGAATCAGGCAACAAGGATGGTTGAAACCCATAATTCGGCATGAATGGGGATAACTTGGAGGAAGCATTAATAGCACTATCATGAGCAACCACTGCCCAAGGTAACAGTTCAGACCAATTATTGTGGTCATCTGAGAAATAGCAACAGAGGAACTGTTCCAGAGCTTGATTAGACCATTCCACAGCCCCATTGGATCGAGGGTGATATGCCGAGGAGAAGGAAAGCTGGATCCCCATTTGAGCACAAGAGGAACGTCAAAATCTGGAGACAAACTGGCTACCCCGGTCCGACACTATCTCCTTGGGTAACCCATGCAAATGGAAGACCTCCCGGGCAAAAATTGACGTAAGCTCCTGAGCAGTAGGCAGCTTCATCAAGGGAATGCAATGTGACATTTTAGAAACACGGTCAACCACCATAAAGATAACAGTATTGCCATTGGAAACAGGGAGCTCAACAATGAAGTCCATGGACAGATGTGTCCAAGGACGCTCACCATTCGTAATAGGTTGAAGAAGCCCCACAGGAAGACGTTGAGGAGTCTTATTCTGTGCACAAACTGAGCAGGAGGCAACATATGCAGCAACATCAGAACGAAGACCTGGCCACCAGAATTGTCGAGTGACAGACCAAATAATTTGATTCTTGTCTGGGTGACCTGCAGCTTTAGGATAGTGGTAAGTGTGCAAAAGTTTAGTTTGAAGATTCTCATGAACAAAACACTTACCACTAGGTTTCTCAGGAGGTGCATTGGTTTGTGCAGCCAGGATCTCCTCCCCAAGGGAGAAGTCAAATAAGTATGTATGGTAGCCAAAATATGGTCAGGAGGTATAACTGGAGTAGGTACAGACTCCTCCTTGGACAGAGGCGAAAATAGTCGAGAGAGGGCATCAGACCTAACATTCTTACTACCAGGCAGGTACGAGACCACATAATTAAACAGAGACAAAAATAGCGCCCATCTGGCCTGTCGGGGCAACAAACGTTTTGCTTCAGATAGATAAGTTAAATTCTTGTGGTCAGTAAGAATGAGCACTGGCATGCTAGTACCCTTGAGTAGATGCATCCATTCCTTAAGGGCCAAAATTATGGCTAGTAATTCCCTGTCACCAATTTCATAATTGTACTCCGCTGGAGACCATGTCTTAGAGAAGAAACCACACGGATGCAAGGAACCGTTAGGCATAGGACGTTGAGACAAGAGGGCACCTACTACAGTCTCAGATGCATCAACCTCAAGAACAAAAGGCAGGACAGGGTTAGGATGAGCCAGAACTGGCGCGGCAGCAAAGGCTTAAGTCTTAAGACTATCAAAAGCCTTAATGGTAGTAGGTGGCCAATGGAGTGGATCATTCACTTTACGGGTCATGTCTGATAGGTTTGACCAAGGAAGAAAAGTTTTTAATAAACTTTCAATAGTAATTGGTGAACCCCAAAAAACATTGAATAGATCGAAGACCAACTGGGCGAGGCCACTGCAGATAACTTGTCAGGATCCATGGAGAACCCTGTAACTGAGATAACATAACCTAGGAAGGCTACTTGAGTCTGATGGAACTAACATTTCTTGAGTTTACAAAACAGGCCTTTCTCACGTAGTCTCTGAAGAACCAGTGTAACATTAGAACAATGAGCCTCAAGTGTGGGTGAGTGTATGAGGATGTCGTCTAAGTACACCACAACACACTGTTGCAACATATCTCATAGGACATCATTAATAAATTCCTGGATAACAGCAGGAGTATTACATAGGCCAAATGGAATTACAAGATACTCATAATGCCCGCTCCTGGTTTTAAATGCTGTTTTTTATTTGTGGCCCTCCTTGATCCTAACGAGATTGTACGCTCCTCTCAAATCAAGTTTAGTAAAGACTGTAGCTCCCTTGAGGCGGTCAAAGATTTCTGTAATGAGCGGAATAGGGTAAGCATTCTTAATGGTAAGATGATTAAGACCCCTATAATCGAGGCATGGTCTTAACTCGCCACCCTTTTTCTTCACAAAGAAGAAGCCAGCCCCTGCAGGAGAGCAGGATTTGCGGATAATACCCCGCGACAGAGCATCAGCAACATACTCCTCCATAGCACAATTCTCCGCAACAGACAGAGGGTAAACCCGGCCCCGAGGAGG
Source organism: Bombina bombina (assembly GCF_027579735.1). Taxonomy (NCBI): domain Eukaryota; kingdom Metazoa; phylum Chordata; class Amphibia; order Anura; family Bombinatoridae; genus Bombina; species Bombina bombina. Next base: position 52,183,787 of record NC_069508.1, read on the forward strand.
AATGGCTCTAAGTTGCAGGTCTATGTCACAATGGTAAGACCGGTGAGGAGGCAATGTACCAGCACGCACCTTGTCAAAAACATCTAGAAACTTTTGGTACTCCTCTGGCAATTGAGATACCGAAGAAGTGCACAAGACTTTACCTGGTTTTCGACAATTGTGCTTTTGGAGCCAGGGATAACCCAGAACAACCGGAAAATGCGCAGAGTTTATTACCTGGAACTAGAGGGTTTCAAAATGGAGAGCCCCAACAGCCATGGATAACGGAGCAGTTTTGTGAGTAACGAGCGTGGGCTGAAGGGGCCTACCATCAATGGCCTCAATAGCAAGCGGAATGGACCGAGGCAAAACAGGAATGGAGTGCTTTGATAAAAAAGCACTGTCAATGAATAGCCTGCAGCACCAGAGTCAACAAGAGCCTGGGTGACTATGGAGGAGTCAACCCAAGAAAGGACAACCGTGACCAATTGTTTCTCCTTTAGCGGTTCCAGGGATGAGGATAAACCACCCAAGGACCTTAGGTATGAGTGTTTCCCGGCCGAGTAGGAAAAAAATTCAAAAGGTGGCCCTGTAACCCCCAATAGAGGTAGAGCCCCTCCCTCCTCCTAAAGGCCCTTGACGCGTACATCCCAACTGCATCGGCTCAGCAGTACCTGGTGATTCGGGACCAGGAGGCATGGGAGAAGAGGGAGGCATGGGTGGGAACGAACACGTAGAAGACAACGGAAAAGGAGGCTTCCGCAAGCGCTCCTTGAAAGAGGGCCTCTCTCTGAGTCTGATGCCTCGAGATCCTCTGGTAAATCTCTGGCAGCAACTTCATCTTTAATCGCATCAGAGAGCCCATGAAAGAAGGTGAAAACAAGGGCTTCACTGTTCCAACCTACCTCTGCGGCAAGCGTACGGAACTCAATGGCATACTGAGCAACAGATCTTGTACCTTGCTGAATGGACATGAGTCGTGAAGCAGCAGAGGAGGAGCGAGCCGGAACATCAAATACCCTTTGAAAAGAGGCCACAAATTCAGGGTAATTTGAAATCACAGGTTTATTAGTCTCCCACAAGGGATTAGCTCAGGCAAGAGCTGTGTCAGAGAGTAACGAGATGAGAAATCCCACCTTAGCTCTGTCAGAGGGAAACGTCTGAGGTAACATCTCAAAGTAAATGCCCACCTGGTTCAAAAACCCTCTGCACTAATTAGGATCACCTCAATATCGCTGAGGTAGAGGTGCAGAACTGGACATGCACCTGGTAAGACTAGGTGTAGCAGAGGAAACAGGAGCAGCCATAAGTCCACAAGTCAAATAACAAGCCAGGAATCAAAACCAGAGCTGGTAGTCAAACGAGCAGAGTCAGGAGCCAAAGCAAATAGTCTGACGAGCCGAGTCAGGAGCTAAAGCGAGTAGTCAGATGAGCCGGAATCAGGAACAAGGAGAATAACAGAGTCAGGAACAAGCCAGGGATCAGGAACCAGGAGGGATGTCAGACAGCCAGGTAAACACAGGAGCTCTCACAAACAGGTCTGAGACAACGCAAGGGCAAAGCATACTGAACAGAGGCCCTTTAAATAATAAGTGATGACATCACAATTCTGAGACTGCATCCTGTCTCACACGGATGATGTACACCAGTCTGGCCATAAAAGGAAGTGCAGTAAATGAGCAGCATCACACAGTATGCACCAGAGTCAGCAAGAGAGGTGAGTAAAATGGCTGCCAGCAGCACATGTCAAACAAAACAGGGAAAAAACCCTGACAACAACCTTTCGAGCCAGTTGGCTCGTAACCATGTCTTGAAACAATTTCTGTTGAATATTTGTTGCGCTTGTGTTCTAATAAAGATATGTATATAGAATGAGTGGCTGGAACCATCTTTTTCATATTTTAAAACAAAACAGTATGAGCAGTTCAGCTTAAAATAATTGTGTCTTTTATCTCAATAGCATTAATAAAATTCAAGAGATTTACCCTGGAGCACACCACACAAAAAGTAGGTTGTGCTGTCAACTAAATCAACAAACTCAGCTCATAAGTCTCCTGACACAACCAAACAATGATCATAGATTGCCAATCTCTGCCTGAAATATTCTGCCACACCCATGGACTGGCATAAGGTAAACCCCCTATATATCTGGTGAGCCAATCAAAAAAGTGTCATTCACATGTAGTCACCAATCACTAGCTATGACTTGCTCAGGTCTGACTCTACAGTAACGCAGAAGATTTACTTTGCGTTTAACTGTTCTGTGATGGTTAAATAAATAGAGGCAGCCTTTTGTACAATGTTCTAACACAGACAATTTTACTTTGTATTATGTCCCTTTAAACTCATATACTAAACACTCACTTTAAAATAGCCAAGGCTATTTATGTCCTGTTTCACAAAGTGCAATCTACCATTGCCAAGAATTGTCATGAACCAACCAAACAATGCTCATAGAACACCCTATTTAAAACAGCTTCAGTTTGCTCAATTGTTACATGACGGAATACTTTTGTCATTGGTCATTAAGGGGTTAACTGTGTGGAATAAAAATTTTAAGTTAATTTAAATACCTAATCTAACAAAAGACATAATCTGTGTAGGCATCTTATAGATATAACAAATACTAGTGTGTATGTTATGTGAAAAAAATCCCTGCACTCTCATCTTGGCATTTTATGTGATATAAATTCACATAAAACCACTTGAATTGATTTTTATTGATCTGAGTCGTGAAACACAAAAGTGCAAACACTTCATGTTAGCAAGCTTGATTTGATGCTTGCTGTAGGATCAAGTGGTGAAACTGCCGTTATTTTTTCCCTTTCTTACTGGATGTAGTATTATGATAGAATCAGTCAGGATGAAATATGCAGTATTCAACCCTGATAAATTAGCATTTCTTATGCATTGCATTCTCTAGTGTTTGTATGAATACAGATCAAGTTGGGTGAAATGCCTAAAGTCATACAAACTAATATTTATATATCTTCCAATTATCTGAGCTCAATTACTAAAATGATTGTGTCAGGGTGCCAAGAATCAGACTGAGACGAGAAGTGCAAAAATAATCACACCTTTATTAATAGCAAAAAATAATAAAATGTCCACGAGTCAAATAAGCCAGGAGTCAAAACCAGAGCTGGTAGTCAGACGAGCCAAGTCAAGAGCAAAAGCGAGTAGTCAGGAACAAGGAGAAAAGCAGAGTCAGAAACAAGCCAGGGATCAGGAACCAGAAGGGACATCAGACAGCCAGGTAATACACAGGAACTGAAACTCACAAACAGGTCTGAGACAACGCAAGGGCAAAGCATACTGAACAGAGGCCCTTTAAATAATAAGTGATGACATCACAATTCTGAGAATGCAACCTGTCTCACATGGATGATGTACACCAGTCTGGCCATAAAAAGGTGTGCAGGAAATGAGCATCATCACACACTATGAACCAGAGTAAGCAAGACAGGTGAGTAAAATGGCTGCCAGCAGCACATGGCAAACAAAGCAGGGAAAAAACCCTGACAGATTGGGAGCATGTTTGTGAACTGAGAATATTTATGTTTAATACATATTCTATTGGAATTTTTCTCATCTAACTAAATATTACACTTTGTGGCAGTTCTAGAGAATTTAATATACCTGTCCATTTGATAGATACGTCAGCTCAACCATGCCTTAAAGAATATTCTGATACAAAAATTAAATTATATAATTAGTTTTCCATTACTGTTCCTAGCTACCGATGTCTTTAAAATTAAAACTATATTCACAAAATGGATAACACCATATAGGGTGTTATTTCACATAGGCTGGAATCTGCCAGCAAGACTCCTCAAGGCAAGGTACACTCAGCTGGACATCTCCAAACGAGCTTGTAAATCTTCCAAAACTCCCATAGGACTCTCACACAAGGGACTCATAATGGCATGGGCGTAAAACACAGGTTCTTCCGCCAAGCAGTCATTTGCAACATTGATCTGACACCTGCACTGAAGCGGCTGTCTAGTATTAAAGATCTGTTTTCTACAGGTGAGATTAATGATTCCTTTTTGGAAGAAACTGTGCCTTACACCCAACACCTTCATGAGTCCCTTAAGAGTCCTATCAGAGTTTGGAAAACACAAGAAGCTTGTTTGGAGCCTACTAGCTGATGGGAGTACCTTGCCAAGGGGAGTCTTGCTGGTAGACTCTAAAGGGTCCAGCCTGTGCGAATTAACGCCCAATATGCTGTTGCCCATTTTGTGAGTGAATGTATTTCTTCTTTATACCACGTTTGCAGCTTACTATTGTAAAAAATGAGGTGCCCCATTTTTCTTTGTTTTAAATTCTGTTGAAGATTTGTGCTACACTTCTGATGGGGAATTTACTATCCATGTGTCACATATTTTTGTTTCATGGAATTGATTGCTGCATATTTTTCACATATTGCAAAACTGGGGAATGGGTAATAAAGGGATTATCTATCTTAATTCTGGTGTAGACTGTCCCTTTAAGTTTGCGGCCCTTGATTTTGGTCTCCCCCCTAGTAATGCTTCATGTATGGATCATATGGCTCATAGTGATAGGGCCTCTTAAATGTAGCAGTACTGTTACCTTTTCCCAGGTGGTCAGTTGAGAGCAGAACTTAAAGGGAGTGATGGCCAGGCCACAGAGTTGACTATAGCTATGGAGCTAGGAAGACTCCTCACTACACAAAGTGTTATTGGACATTTCCTAAACATCTGAGGTTTTTAGAGGAGCTGCAAATGCTCGACTGTAACCTCTTAATGGTAGGATAACTTGTCCACATTCAGTTTGGGTTGATAGGAATTCACTTACTGGAAATCACAGCTCAGGAATGCCACAAAATATACCATGAATGGAGCAAAAAGAGCGTGTCAAGCACGTCAATAACTTAAAGCAAATAAACAGCCATATTGTATTTCAGAGCCGTTTACTTGTGCAATACATTTATTGGCAACTGTGAGTGAATTTACAGTGAATTTGATCAATATCACCCAATGTTTTTAAAACCAAATTAGTGTTTATGATCATTACTCATATGAACCTTAAAGATTGAAACGCACTATTACGATGATCCTTTAAGGTTTTAGTGGATTAACATATTTCACATCTTCTAACATTTAAAAAACATTATCTAATTATTATATTGAAATAATACTTGCAAATGAATCTTAAAATGTACCTTTTAGGGAAAAATATATTTAAAGATTATTTGTAATTGCAACCAATCACACAGACAGACCGACAGATAAGATAAGATAGAGAGATAGATCGATCGATCAAGAGATAGATAAATGATAGATAGACAGATAGATAGAGAGATAGATAGTGCGACAGATAAATAATCTGACAGACCAATAGATAATCAGACAGATGATAGACGATAAAAAGACAGACTTGCTGCCTCATATCGTGTAACATGATTTTCACTATTATCTAAGATGAATAATACAATTTCTAAGGAATCTTTTTCCCATAGAGGAGGTTAATACATATGTATTATTTCTATTTTTCTGTCTGAAAGTAAACTTTGAATATGAAAACAATTCTGTTTCTTTGCTATCAGCAGATTTGTAAAACTACATAATACAAATGTACATGTGGAAAATACCTGTTATGTATATCAGATAATATTCTATTGACCTGTGGTTTTTATGTCTGCATCGTATTCTTGCCTCTAATAACAAACTGTAGTGTTGCTGACATCCCAGACATGATAGGAGCACATATTCAGATTTCCATCTCCCAGTTTGAGTTTCATAACGCTATTCAGCTCTCAGAAACACAATTACATCTCTGGTTAAATATAATCATGGTTATTTGTTATCTCTTGACTTTTCAATACATTTTCAATAGCAAACTAGCAACTATATACAGTTAATGGATTTAATTCTATACTTCTTATATTTTCCCACAAGCAAACACACATATTAGAGATGTGCAGCCGTGAAAATGTTGATTTGTCCGAATCTTAATCATAACAAATATTCAGGGAAATTTCACCTGTAGCTTTATACTTACATTTTGCACATTGGAGAGTGTGCTTACCCGCTACTCTTCTTCATAGTACCCCAGTCATTCTAATAGGAGGTTTAGTGTGGCCGCCCCAAAGGTTCTGCACTAAAGGCCCTAAGAACTGCTACAATAAGGGGCCTATTTATCAAATGGCATCGGACATGATTCACTGTAGCAAATCATGTCCGCCCGGCATCGCTAAATGCCAACAGCTTACGCTGTCGGCATTTAACATTGCACAAGCATTTCTGGTGAAAATGAAGTATATATATATATATATATATAAAAATTGTTATTTTAAGGTCTGTTTTTGCTGTAATTAATACATTGTCCTTAGGATTAGTATATGTGTTTTTCAAAACATTTTATGCTTAGGATTATTTGGAGGGTTATGGTTATGGGATATTATGTCAAGGTTCTTTAGGGGTTAATTTTGTTATATAATTGATGTTTTCCTATTGATGTTATAATCTATTTAATGATCACACCTACCCCCTGTTTTCTATCAGTGAACAAGTGCTCTAGAGGCATGAAACGCGTATGATGTCACAGGAGGGTTTTGGTTCCCCTTGTTTCTCCTTGTTGAAATGGTTTTAATTGGGCTGCCGTCCACCTTTATGTTTTTAAGGCATTGTACCGAATAAAGAACAATCTTTTACCTATCTAACTTGGAGTGCCGAAGACTTTCTTGTTTATATATATATATATATATATATACACACACACACATATATATACATACATATACACACACAAATAATTAATATTTTCAAAATTTACTGATTAAAACAATGACAATGTATTCCTATAGCAATGTAGCTTTATATTAATCAGTTTTGCAGATACTAATCATTGCAATATAAAATAAGAACAAGTATCATAGTATCTTAAAAAAAACAAAAAAAAAAACAACTTACCAATGCCTATAAATATTGCGGTAAAACCTTCTTCCTTCAGAGACGTGATAGTCATTCCATTCATTTCCAGACCCTTATCCTCAATTACCTTTTTAAGAAACACATTGCCAATTAGGAAAGCTAATGTAATATAACTGAGGAATGGTAAGTGTTGGAGAGAGTCTAAAAACTTTTACAGCCTAAAGCACAACAAGAAAGGATAAGAAAGAGGAAAGAAAAAATACCTAATGTGATTTTACAAATGGCTTGTTAAAATGTGATTAGGACAAATGTTTTATAAGAAGCACAGAGAGGAATATATAGCTAGAATATAAATAATTGAAATAATAACATTGTTTCACTGGTTATCTTATGCAATATGGAAATAATGCAGGAACATATGAAAGCATATAAAAAAACAGAATTTATGCTTACATGATAAATTACTTTCTCCAACGGTGTGTCCGGTCCACGGCGTCATCCTTACTTGTGGGAATATCTCTTCCCCAACAGGAAATGGCAAAGAGTCCCAGCAAAAGCTGGCCATATAGTCCCTCCTAGGCTCCGCCCACCCCAGTCATTCGACCGACGGACAGGAGGAAAAAACAGGAGAAACTATAGGGTGCCGTGGTGACTGTAGTTAGAGAAAATAATTCATCAAACCTGATTAAAAAACAGGGCGGGCCGTGGACCGGACACACCGTTGGAGAAAGTAATTTATCAGGTAAGCATAAATTCTGTTTTCTCCAACATTGGTGTGTCCGGTCCATGGCGTCATCCTTACTTGTGGGAACCAATACCAAAGCTTTAGGACACGGATGAAGGGAGGGAGCAAATCAGGTTACCTAAATAGAAGGCACCACGGCTTGCAAAACCTCTCTCCCAAAAATAGCCTCCGAAGAAGCAAAAGTATCAAATTTGTAAAATTTGGCAAAAGTGTGCAGTGAAGACCAAGTCGCTGCCTTACATATCTGATCAACAGAAGCCTCGTTCTTGAAGGCCCATGTGGAAGCCACAGCCCTAGTAGAGTGAGCTGTGATTCTTTCAGGAGGCTGCCGTCCGGCAGTCTCGTAAGCCAATTGGATGATGCTTTTAAGCCAAAAGGAAAGAGAGGTAGAAGTCGCTTTTTGACCTCTCCTTTTACCAGAATAGACGACAAACAGAGAAGATGTTTGTCTGAACTCTTTTGTAGCTTCTAAATAGAATTTTAGAGCACAGACTACGTCTAAATTGTGTAACAAACGTTCCTTCTTTGAAACTGGATTCGGACACAAAGGTACAACTATCTCCTGGTTAATATTTTTGTTGGAAACAACCTTTGGAAGAAAACCAGGCTTAGTACGCAAAACAACCTTATCTGAATGGAACACCAGATAGGGCGGAGAACACTGCAAAGCAGATAACTCAGAAACTCTTCTAGCAGAAGAAATAGCAACCAAAAATAAAACTTTCCAAGATAAAAACTTAATATCTATGGAATGTAAAGGTTCAAACGGAACCCCTTGGAGAACTGAAAGAACTAGATTTAAACTCCAGGGAGGAGTCAAAGGTCTGTAAACAGGCTTGATCCTAACCAGAGCCTGAACAAATGCTTGAACATCTGGCACAGCTGCCAGTCGTTTGTGTAGTAAGACAGATAAAGCAGAAATCTGTCCCTTTAGAGAACTCGCTGATAATCCTTTATCCAAACCTTCTTGTAGAAAGGAAAGGATCTTAGGAATTTTGATCTTATTCCATAGGAATCCCTTGGATTCACACCAGCAGATATATCTTTTCCATATTTTATGGTAAATTTTTCTAGTTACCGGTTTTCTGGCTTGAACCAGAGTATCTATCACAGAATCTGAAAACCCACGCTTTGATAGAATCAAGCGTTCAATTTCCAAGTCGTCAGCTGGAGGGAGACCAGATTTGGATGTTCGAATGGACCCTGTACAAGAAGGTCCTGTCTCAAAGGTAGCTTCCATGGTGGAACCGATGACATATTCACCAGGTCTGCATACCAAGTGGCCACGCAGGAGCTATCAAGATCACTGAGGCCCTCTCCTGCTTGATCCTGGCTACCAGCCTGGGAATGAGAGGAAACGGTGGAAACACATAAGCTAGGTTGAAGGTCCAAGGCACTACTAGTGCATCCACTAGAGTCGCCTTGGGATCCCTGGATCTGGACCCGTAGCAAGGAACCTTGAAGTTCTGATGAGACGCCATCAGATCCATGTCTGGAATGCCCCATAATTGACTTAATTGGGCAAAGATCTCCGGGTGAAGTTCCCACTCCCCCGGATGGAATGTCTGACGACTCAGATAATCCGCCTCCCAGTTTTCCACTCCTGGGATGTGGATCGCAGATAGGTGGCAGGAGTGATCCTCCGCCCATTTTATGATTTTGGTCACTTCTCTCATCGCCAGGGAACTCCTTGTTCCCCCCTGATGATTGATATAAGCAACAGTCGTCATGTTGTCTGATTGGAATCTTATAAATCTGGCCTTTGCTAGTTGAGGCCAAGCCCTGAGAGCATTGAATATCACTCTCAGTTCCAGAATGTTTATCGGGAGAAGAGACTCTTCCCGAGACCATAGTCCCTGAGCTTTCAGGGATTCCCAGACCGCGCCCCAGCCTGCTAGACTGGCGTCGGTCGTGACGATGACCCACTCTGGTCTGCGGAAGCTCATTCCCTGGGACAGGTGGTCCAGGGTTAGCCACCAACGGAGTGAGTCTCTGGTCTTCTGATCTACTTGAATCACTGGAGACAAGTCTGTGTAGTCCCCATTCCACTGTTTCAGCATGCACAGTTGTAATGGTCTTAGATGAATTTGCGCAAAAGGAACTAGGTCCATTGCTGCAACCATAAACCCTACTACTTCCATGCACTGAGCTACGGAAAGGACGTGGAATAGAATGAAGAACTTGACAAGCGTTTAGAAGTTTTGACTTTCTGACTTCTGTCAGGAAAATTCTCTTTTCTAAAGAATCTATTATTGTTCCCAAGAAAGGAACTCTTGTCGACGGAGACAGGGAACTTTTTTCTATGTTCACCTTCCATCCATGAGATCTGAGAAAGGCCAGAACGATGTCTGTGTGAGCCTTTGCCTTTGAGAGAGACGACGCTTGTATCAGAATGTCGTCCAAGTAAGGTACTACTGCAATGCCCCTTGGTCTTAGAACCGCTAGAAGGGACCTGAGTACCTTTGTGAAAATCCTTGGAGCAGTGGCTAACCCGAATGGGAGGGCCACAAACTGGTAATGTTTGTCCAGAAAGGCGAACCTTAGGAACTGATGATGATCCTTGTGGATAGGAATATGTAGATACGCATCCTTTAGATCCACGGTAGTCATAAATTGACCTTCCTGGATTGTAGGTAGAATCGTTTGAATGGTCTCCATTTTGAACGATGGAACCCTGAGAAATTTGTTTAGGATCTTTAAATCCAGAATTGGTCTGAAAGTTCCCTCTTTTTTGGGAACTACAAACAGATTTGAGTAAAATCCCATTCCCTGTTCCGCCGTTGGAACTGGGTGTATCACTCCCATTTTTAACAGGTCTTCTACACAATGTCTCTTTATTTGGTTTGAGGATAAGTGAGACATGTGGAACCTTCCCCTTGGGGGTAGTTCCTTGAATTCCAGAAGATAACCCTGAGAGACTATTTCTAGTGCCCAGGGATCCTGAACATCTCTTGCCCAAGCCTGAGCAAAGAGAGAGAGTCTGCCCCCTACTAGATCCGGTCCCGGATCGGGGGCTACTCTTTCATGCTGTTTTGTTAGCAGCAGCAGGCTTCTTGGCCTGCTTACCCTTGTTCCAGCCTTGCATCGGTTTCCAGGCTGGTTTGGTTTGTGAAGCATTACCCTCTTGTTTAGAGGATGCAGAATTAGAGGCCGGTCCATTCCTGAAATTGCGAAAGGAACGAAAATTAGACTTATTCTTGGCTTTGAAAGGCCTATCTTGTGGAAGGGCGTGGCCCTTTCCCCCAGTGATGTCTGAGATAATCTCTTTCAATTCTGGCCCAAAGAGAGTTTTACCCTTGAAGGGGATATTAAGCAATTTTGTCTTGGAAGATACATCCGCTGACCAAGACTTTAGCCAAAGCGCTCTGCGCGCCACAATTGCAAACCCTGAATTTTTCGCCGCTAATCTAGCTAATTGCAAAGCGGCATCTAAAATAAAAGAATTAGCCAACTTGAGTGTGTGAACTCTGTCCATAACCTCCTCATACGGAGTCTCTCTACTGAGCGACTTTTCTAGTTCCTCGAACCAGAATCACGCTGCTGTAGTGACATGAACAATGCACGAAATGGGTTGCAGGAGGTAACCTTGCTGTACAAAAATCTTTTTAAGCAAACCCTCCAATTTTTTATCCATAGGATCTTTGAAAGCACAATTATCCTCGATAGGAATAGTAGTGCGCTTGTTTAGAGTAGAAACTGCCCCCTCGACCTTAGGGACTGTCTGCCATAAGTCCTTTCTGGGGTCGACCATAGGAAATAATTTCTTAAATATAGGAGGGGGGACAAAAGGTATGCCGGGCTTCTCCCACTCCTTATTCACTATGTCCGCCACCCGCTTGGGTATAGGAAAAGCGTCGGGGTGCACCGGAACCTCTAGGAACTTGTCCATCTTGCATAATTTTTCTGGAATGACCAGGTTGTCACAATCATCCAGAGTAGATAACACCTCCTTAAGCAGTGCGCGGAGATGCTCTAATTTAAATTTAAATGTCACAACATCAGGTTCAGCCTGTTGAGAAATTTTTCCTGAATCTGAAATTTCCCCATCTGACAAAACCTCCCTCATGGCCCCTTCAGATTGGTGTGAGGGTATGACAGAGCAATTATCATCAGCGCCCTCCTGCTCTTCAGTGTTTAAAACAGAGCAATCTCGCTTTCTCTGATATGCAGGCATTTTGGATAAAATATTTGCTATGGAGTTATCCATTACTGCCGTCAATTGTTGCATAGTAATAAGCATTGGCGCGCTAGAAGTACTAGGGGCCTCCTGCGTGGGCAAAACTGGCATAGACACAGAAGGAGATGATGTAGAACTATGTCTACTCCCTTCATCTGATGAAACATCTTGGGCAATTTTACTATCTGTGGCAGTACTGTCCTTATTTTGTTTGGACGCTATGGCACAATTATCACACAATTTTGAAGGGGGAGACACATTGACTTTCATACATATAGAACATAGCTTATCTGAAGGTACAGACATGTTAAACAGGCTTAAACTTGTCAATAAAGCACAAAAACCGTTTTAAAACAAAAACGTTACTGTCTCTTTAAATTTTAAACAGTGCACACTTTATTACTGAATATGTGAAAAAGTATGAAGGAATTGTTCAAAATTTACCAAATTTTCACCACAGTGTCTTAAAGCATTAAAAGTATTGCACACCAAATTACAGTTTTAACCCCTCTACAGTCCCAGCTACAGCCTTTGCTGCGACTTTACCAAACCCAGGGGGGAATACGATACCAAATGAAGCCTTCTAGGAACCTTTCCAACTACTTTCAGATCCACACACATGCATCTGCATGTCTTGCTCTCAAAAGTAACTGCGCAGTAATGGCGCGAAAATGAGGCTCAGCCTACAACTGGGAAGGCCCTTCCTGACTGGAAAGGTGTCTAACTCAGTGCCTGATGTTAAAAAACGTTCCCCAAGCTTATAAGTGTGAATTTCAAACAAACATGTATAAAATGCTCAAATAAAGCAATCGATTTTGCCCATAAAAGTGTCTACCAGTTTTATAGCCCATATTAAGCCCTTTATTCTGTTTGAGACTAAGAAAATGGCTTACCGGTCCCCATGAGGGGAAATGATAGCCTTCCAGCATTACACAGTCTTGTTAGAAATATGGCTAGTCATACCTTAAGCAGAAAAGTCTGCTAACTGTTTCCCCCAACTGAAGTTACTTCATCTCAACAGTCCTATGTGGAAACAGCAAACGATTTTAGTTACTGCTGCTAAAATCATCTTCCTCTCACAAACAGAACTCTTCATCTTTTTCTGTTTCAGAGTAAATAGTACATACCAGCACTATTTTAAAATAACAAACTAAACACCACATACTCTTAACCACCTCCGTGGAGATGTTGCCTGTGCAACGGCAAAGAGAATGACTGGGGTGGGCGGAGCCTAGGAGGGACTATATGGACAGCTTTTGCTGGGACTCTTTGCCATTTCCTGTTGGGGAAGAGATATTCCCACAAGTAAGGATGACGCCGTGGACCGGACACACCAATGTTGGAGAAATACTATACACAAACACACACACACACACACACACATATATATATACACACACACATACATATATATATATATATATATATATATATATATATATATATATATATACATACATATATATACATAAACACACACACACACAGGGCTTAGACTGTTACTTCTGAGAGAGAGAGAGAGAGAGAGAGAGAGAGAGAGAGATTGGAGAGGAAAAGAAAAAGTGGAGTAGATAACTTTACTCGAGAGTGGAGAAAACAAAAGGAAAGAGTAAATAGATATGAGAGAGGGAAAAGAAAGAATGTAAAGAGAAGATATGGCCTGAGAGATAAGGGAGAGGGTAAAAATAGAGATTGAAGAGAGGAGGGATAGGAGAAAGATAGTTAAAGTGATGGAAAATCCTAGCATTTGTGAAATGATAGGATTTACCATCATAACAAATAAAGGGGACTTTCACTCATGAAGTATAAAATACTTAATTCTGAAAGCCCCTTTATTTGTTAGCAGCGTTCTCTGCTAAAGGCAGCCACGGCAGAACGCTATTTGGCTGAGGGGGTGACGTTTCCACCTCTTAGCCAATAGCTATGCAGAAAATTATGCTTGGCACTGCAAAACATGGTGCCAAGCTGGATTTCCCTCAAGGCTATTGGCTAAGAGGTTGAAACGTCACCTTTCAGCCAAATAGCGTTCTGCCGTGGCTGCATTTAGCAGCTCACCATAGCGAACGCTGCTAACAAATAAAGGGGCTTTCAGAATAAAGTATTTTATACTTCATGAATGAAAGTCCCCTTTATTTGTTACAACGGTAAATTCTAGCATTTCATAAATGCTAGGATTTACCATAACTTTCATAGAGAGAAGGAAGTGATAATTATTGAATAAAATCTCCAGGTCTGCTATGACCTTCCATGACTATCAGCACTCTCTTTCTCCATTCTCTCATTTTAACATCTTCCTATTTCTATCCAGCTGTTGTCTTACCCAGAATCACCAAGTTGATGTTGCTAACTGCTATGCACTTATTTATGTTAATCTATTTCTGTATGTAGCATTAATTAATTTGTTAAGGTATAAAATAAAAATATTTATAATGACCGTGCAATAATGTGTTTCACAATGGCTAAACATGTGCAAAAAGGGGGTGGAGTAGTGGGTGTGTTGTGGGCAGGTAGAGGGTAGGATCAGAAGTGGTGAGTAACATTTTGGCCTCGCCAAAGTATTGCATTGAACAATACTTTTTTATTCAACTAACTATACATTTATAAGTCGACAAGCTTTCAGAAGTATTCCTTCCTTTTTCAAGTCTGAAGCAATCACTGGACTAAAACGGCTACTCCAATCAATATATATATATATATATATATATACACATACATACATACATATACACACATACATACTGTATATACACACACACACACACACGTATACATAGTATATACACACACACACACACACGTATACATATATACATACTACATTTCTATCTTGTTCTACTGGTGGACAAAAAAACAGTCCTGTTCATTAGAATATTGCAGTTTGCTTAAACCACCACTCAGAAGAAACTTTTACATATAACCATTATTTTATTTATTTTATTTATTGGAGTGGTTATTATTTTTTATACATATTTGTGTCAGAGGAGGGTGTAGTAATACGGGAGATAATGTTAATTTTTTGTACAAATTAAAATGAGTGATCTTTGTGTAATTAGTTTATATGTGACATATGATTCCATATAACCTCCTCTCTGGCTTTGGGAAAATAAGAAGTAATTTTGGGGAGACAAAGCTCAGAGAGGATGATAGTATTAAGTGTGGATAAATTTGCATGAAGTGAAGAGAAGGTAGCACAAATGAGAATATGGCATCCATTTTGTAATTGAGAGCACAACAAAAAAACATATAATATTGGCAAAACAGAGCAGAAGAGAGGGTTGAATAGCAGTAAATGTGGTGAAAAGGTTAAAAAAAGAGGAAGATGGTATGAAGTGGGCACAAAATATAGCTTATAGTGAGGAGAGAAGAGAACAGAGATGTGGCTTGTGTAAAGCAGTGTTTTTCAACCGCGGTCCTCAACTACCCCCAACAGGCCTTGTTTTTATTGTAGCTGAACTAGAGCACATGTGAAATAATCAGCTGATGGGTGAAAGCAGACTAGTTACCATATTTATTGATCAGCTGATTATCTCACCTGTGCTCAAGTTCAATTATAATGAAAACTTGGACTGTTGGGGGGAATTGAGGACCGCGTAGAGAAACACTGGTGTAAAGGGTGAGTAGCGCAAAAGCAATGGATGATGATACAAAAGGCCCAATGATCTACAGTTCTCTGTTCAGATGAGATGATTCTCCAGCACTGTGAAATTTCTCATAAGATTCTAAAAAGGGATATTTTGCTATGCTTGTTTTAGGGGAATTCCCTGCATTACTAGATGTGAAGAAGATACAAGCCTATGGAAATATAGCACATTAGAGTTTTGTTACACTTTGTGCTTTGTATTTCATATTACTTTACACTTCAGATTTGGCCCTTTTAAGCTTTATTACATTTAAGCTTTGAACTTTCTATTTTATATTTTAATGCATTTATATTCTGTATATAACTGTATATTTAGGATTTTAATTTTAACAAATTCTGAAAGTTTGTGTAACTAACAAATTAGGATCATACTTTGCATATTTCTGTGCATCTATTACAAATTAAATTGCACTTTCTATTTATTCTATGTGAAAAATAAGCCTGAAAGTTTTAGAAAGTCAGAGGGACAGAGTTTTTTTTTGTGTCTGAATCTTTCTTGCAATTCTCATTATATTCTCTAAGCATTTTATACCTAGAGGCCTTCCTGATTTTTCTAGCTAGCAGTATGCATGGAAAGTTTGCTCTAAATTACACTTTTACAGAAAATAAATGTGCACTAAACTAGAAGCAAATGCAAGTTAAAATGTAGTGAAAACATTTCAGTTTGATTTGTATTTACTTCAAACATACTTTTGACCTGATTCTATAAAGCTCTCTGGGCTTCTGAGATTATATAAGAAATCTTGCCAGTGCTACGAAGCCCCTGTTCTAATTCTATAAAGTCAATTTTTACCTAGAGAACAGTGAGTCTTGCAAAAGGCTTTTCCCTGCTTTAAACGATATAAAATTAATGCAAAATACTCAAAATACTTCTTAGCCTCATAGAAAAACACCTGCAAATGACAATAGAGATAATTGCAAGATACAATAAGCAGAGTAATCTGATTTCTAATGGTTGTAGTATTTAATTTTTAAACTGTGTTTCCCCAGCAAAGTTTCTGTCATAACAGGCAATTGGCTAACAGAGGGATTTCTTTTCCTGCTGCAGTTCAGCATACTCTACCTTTAAGTAGTCCTAGAAGATCAATTAGGCCTTAATTGCAGTAGTCTACATACGCTATGTGTGTGTAGCATGTGTTTGTTTGTGTATTGAGTTTACCTCTGCTCTGGCAATAACAAGTTGGATATTCTGGTTTGATTACTGCTTTCCCTGATTACACTTCTGTATTAAACCTTTGTTTGGACTGACTTGGTATATAGATTTAGCTTATCTTTGGATTCTGTGCTTTTAAAGATTTGTACTTTTCCTTGTGAGTTCATGAACCGGACTGTCTAACTTAGATTACATTTACCCTGGATTCCTCTGCTATCATAAGATCTGCATTAAGTAAATTATACAAGTTTATATTCTTAAATATTGTTTTTTTTTATAGGAGTTGATTAAAGTATTTGAGAAAGTTCAGCTACTAAGTTTAGTCTCATTGCTCTCTTTCCTCTAGCCTCTGTTGAAACACTAAGTTAACGTTCAGTGTATCACTAAGGGCTTGTAGTGAGCTGAGCCACTCAGCCATTGATTACTGTTTGTTGCATTTATAACAGCAGCACTCCACCTGACACTGATACAATGTATGCTCAGACAGGAAAGAAGTTTGTGGTTTGGTACGGTTTCCTTTTCAAGCAAGCTCAATTACTTTCTATGGGAGACATCTCGAAACTTGCAGGCACAGCACAATTTTGTATAGAATTCCCTGAGGGCAGCCCCTGTAACTGTCAGAGTTTTTTTTAATGTCTTACCTAGTAAAGTTTGTTTTTAATCAGACCCTTAATATCAGCACTGGGTGCATCTATGTTAACTTAAAGGGACACTCTAGTCAAAATAAACTTTTATGATTCAGATAAAGCAGCAGTTTTAAGACACTTTCCAATCTACTTCCTTTATCAAATTTTGCACAGTCTTTTCATATTCACATTTTCTGTGGAACAAGCTCCTACTGAGCATGTGCACAAGCTCACAGGGCATATGTATACTAGTATATGATTGGCTGATGTATGTCATATGATACAAGGGGCTGGGAAATGGGAGAAAACATAAATTTGTCAGAAAAAAACATCTACTGCTTATTAGTTATGCAATTCTACTGCATTGAGTGGTCATTTAACTCCCCCTGTGCGATTCTCTGACCCAGAGAGCCTCACTGTTTTCTATGAAAGGCAGCTCTCATCCCTCGGGGACTTCCAAGTTCCACCATTTTTCATAAAGAATTCAATTAGTTCAGCTGCTGTGAAATCTGCACTAAAATTTCTCTCCAAGCTGGAGACTTTTTGATCATCTGGCCCAAAGTGAGGAGAGGGTGACACCATGAGAGAAAAAAAAACCCTAAAATATTTAAAGGAACAATAAATACAGTAGATGTGCATAATCAACAAATGCATGCTAAAGAGATGATACAGTAACACTTAGTCTGAACTTCAAATGAAGTACAAATTTCAACGTTATTTTTATTTCCACTTCCCCTGTATCATGTGACAGCTTTTAGCCAATCACAAATGCATATATGTATATTCTGTGAATTCTTGAACATGCTCAGTAGAAGCTGGTGACTCAAAAAGTATAAATATAAAAACGAATGTGCACATTTTGTTGATGGAAATAAATTGGAAAGTTGTGTAAAATTGCCTGCTCCATCTGAATAACAAACGTTTAATTTTGACTTGAGTGTCCCTTTTAATTTTTACTTAAATATTTATATAGTCCTAGAAACTAATATTGCAACAGTTTATAATGAATAGATCACTGATTAAGCATAACATCAATGTAGATTGAAATTACAAGCACTTTTTTTTATAAAATTGATTTTTGTTTTTACAGCCTCTCTTTATTTCACACATTAAAATATTTCATTTTATCAATTAGATCAAATATATTTTCACTTTTTTTTCTGTGAAAATTGTGAAATGCCTTTAGATTGCAGTTATATATTAAAGCATTCAAAAACCTAAATACAAAATAAAATGTTTAAACCAAAGCAACAGTGGTTTGTATAAAGAAATGTTTTATACAAATGTATTAAACATCTCTTGCAGATAAATAATTTGTTAGCACCATAGTCAAGAGGATTGTGGGTCGTATCTACTGTATGATGACTGGCTAGGTAATTATAATGCATCCAACAAATACACTGAACCCCTAAAGCAACTTAAACTTTATTTTCCTCTTTTAACGGACAATTAATCACATGTAGGTCTGGCAAATGAGAACTATCGATTGCCCTTTTTCAGACTACTGGCATTCAGACAGCAGACAGACAAATGCCCTAAGCAATAAGAAGCATCTTTCTGCATTCTGCCTACTGTAGATGTTAATTGTTTGCTACTAATGGACGTGGTATTTAGCAGATACTTTTTTTTGCAGATCAGTTTATGCTATCATTTTTATTACCTTTACTCCGAGATCTTTCATCAGCTCAATTTCAAAACTGACAACATCATACGGCAGTCGGAACTGTGGAATTTCTGATGTGCTGTTAAAAAACATGTGTCCATTAATACAAGATCGCCATTAACCCTTTCAGTCATAATAATGTGTTGCGCAGTTGTTCAAAGTTATCACCATATGAAACAGTTTTATAGGAGCATAAAAGTGTAAAAAAGAAAATGCTATATTATGTTAGAGAATGTATTATTGCACTTTGTTTGTAAATAACAATGGTCTAAGATTACCATCTTTAAAAAAAATTAAAAAATAAAAGAGAGACTAAGGAATCAAAACATTTCATGTATGAATTCGACAAATTATACAGTAGTTACTAAAAAAAACAAAAAAAACTTTCATTTTACAATTTTTATATAGTTTAGTACAAATAAAATTCTTCCTATACAATCATCTTCATTCACACAGTCTAGCTTAACCCATTAAGTGCTAATGACGGCTCTGAGCCGTCACAAATTGTCTCAGTCAGGTGCTAATGACGGCGCAGAGCCGTCACTAACACTCTCCCACTTTGAGGGAGATCTGGGGGCTCCCACCCGCTCCTACCCCGGCGATCGGGCCTGCATAGTGACAGGCATCACCGGGGTTTCACGTTACGCGCAGTGACGTCACACGCAATGATGTGATGACGTCACTGCGCAACTTTATTCAACAGTAACAATGTTAAATATAGGAGCAGGGGGCATGCTACTTAGAAGCCTGTATCTCAGGCATCTAAGCAGCCACCGTTGGAAAGGTAATCACCTAACCTTTCCAACAGTGTTAGTCTTGGGGATCTGAAGTAATAATAATAAAAAAAAGTAAAAAAAATATATTTTTAAATATATAAAATAAAAAAAAAACCTTTAAAAAAACCTTAGCACCCATGTGGGAAAGTGCTTAGCACTCAAAGGGATACAAAACTCATTTTTTTTCTTTCATGATTCAGAGAGATCACACATTTTTGTAATTAACTTTCCAATTTATTTTTTTTATCAGTTTTGCTTCATTATTTTGGTATCCTTTATTGAAGGGGAAACCATTCATCACTGGGAGCTAGCCGAACACGTTGGCAAACCAATGATAAGAAGTATAGATGTGCAGCCACCAATTTTCATCTAGCTCCCCAGCTCCTGAGCCTTCCTATGTATGCTTTTCAACAAAGGATACTAAAGGAACAAAGCAAATCAGACAACAGAAGAAAATTTAAAAGTTGTTAAAAATTATATGCTCTATCTGAATCATGAACATTTTTTTTTTTAACTAAATAAGGGTACAATAGTGCAATAATACAGACATATTTCCCTTCCCCCTTACCTTCTGTGTCCATTCCCTCCCCTTTAGATTGTAAGCTTGAGAGCCTCTCTACCTGTAGGCCACTTACTACTGATTGTGCTCAAGGGCAGGGCATTCCTCTCCTTTTGTATATCTCAATTATTGCACCTACAACTGTAATGTACCCCAATATTGTACTTGTTTGTTTGTGTATTTAATGCATCCCTGTAATGTTCCATTATTTCTTGTATAGTGCTACGTAATCTGCTGGCACTTTATAAATACCTGATAATATTATTATTAATAATAATAATAATAATAATAATAATAATAATAATAATAGCTTGAAATTAAGATTTTACATGTTGCAAAACATAAGGGAGAAAATGTTCTAAGAGCAAATAAATAAGGGAGTCTGGAAACTATAAAAACAAATTGGGCAAATAAGAGAGATCCCTGGAAATAAGAAGGTTGGGAACCTTACTATGGACCCAATGATCTAAAGCTCTGCTCTTTGGTGAGATTATCTAAGAGGTCTTGTCAATGCTGCAAGGTCCATAAAATAATCTTAGAAAGGTCAGTTTTTAGCTTGATACTCCTACATTACAATATAATGCCAAAACAAACCCTACAAAGATGTTGCCAGATTTATATCCATGCAGTGTTTGATCATCAGGACCCATTTACAAAGCTTCGGAGCCCTAGTGTTTTCAGACTCACTCAGATCTAAAGACCGCTGCTACTTATCCTGTCCACAACACTTTTAGGTGGCGGATTGCAACTATCATCTCGACTGGTTGTGAGCAAGCAGGGGGCAGCATTGCACACAATCAGGGAATGGTGGAATGATAAATGCAGACAGCGTACTTGCTGCAAGGCTGGGCAGAAGAAGTTTATGAGAGCGAACCTTGTTGCCAATGTTAAATAGAGTTGTATGTGTTTAACCCCTTCAAAGGGGTTAAAAATGACTAACGCCTAGATTACGAGTTTTGTCCGTAAGGCTGTGGGGTGTTAACTAGCAGTTTATGCTCACCGCTCACCTACAGACAGCGCTGGTATTACGGGTTTTTACAAACCAGGCGTTAGTCACAAAAAAAGTGAGCGTAGAGCAAAATTAAGCTCCACATCTCACCTCAATACCAGCGCTGCTTACGTTAGCGGTGAGCAGGTAAAATGTGCTTGTGCACGATTTCCCCATAGGAATCAATGGGGGAGAGCCGGCTCAAAAACCCCCCATAAAATTACTACAATTAACTAAATAATTCCTATTTAAAACTAAATACTTACCTATAAAATAAACCATAAGATAGCTACAATATAACTAATTGTTACATTGTATCTAGCTTAGGGTTTATTTTTATTTTACAGGCAACTTTGTATTTATTTTAACTAGGTAGAATAGTTATTAAATAGTTATTAACTATTTAATAGCTACCTAGTTAAAATAAATTCAAATTTACCTGTAAAATAAAACCTAACCTAAGTTACAATTACACCTAACACTACACTATAATTAAATAAATTACCTAAACTAAAAACAAAATTATCTAAAGTACAAAAAAAACTCTACTAAATTACAGAAAATAATAAAATAATTACATCAGCCAATAGGATTTTTTCTACCTTAATTCCGATTGGCTGATAGAATTCTATCAGATAATCAGAATTCAAGGGACGCCATCTTTGATGATGTAATTTAAAGGAACCTTCATTCTTCAGTTGGACTTGGAAGATGATGCTCCATGTCGGATGTCCTGAAGATGGACCCACTCCGCGCCAGATGGATGAAGACTTCTGCCCGTCTGGAGGACCACTTCGCCCGGCTTCGTTGAGGACTTCGGCCTGGCTGGGTGAACACTTCTCAAGGTAGGGTGATCTTCAAGGGCTTAGTGTTAGGTTTTATTAAGGGGGGATTGGGTGGGTTTAAGGGTAGGGTTGGGTTTTAACGTTGGGGGGTATTGTACTTTTTTTACAGGTAATAGAGCTGATTACTTTGGGGCAATGCCCAGCAAAAGGACCTTTTAAGGGCTATTTGTAATTTAGTATAGGGTAGGGCTTTTTATTATTTTGGGGGGCTTTTTATTTTATTAGAGGGGATTAGATTAGGTGTAATTAGTTTAAAAAACTTGAAATTATTTTATTATTTTCTGTAATTTAGTGGGGGTTTTTCGCACTTTAGATAACTTTTTTAAATTGTATTTAATTGTATTTAGTTTAGA
The DNA here is from genome assembly GCF_027579735.1 of Bombina bombina. Classification (NCBI taxonomy): domain Eukaryota; kingdom Metazoa; phylum Chordata; class Amphibia; order Anura; family Bombinatoridae; genus Bombina; species Bombina bombina. The sequence goes on from NC_069508.1 coordinate 52,206,187, forward strand.
TAATTAATTTAATTATAGTGTAGTATTAGGTGTAATTGTAATTTTGGTTAAGATTTATTTTACAGGTAAATTTGAATTTATTTTAACTAGGTAGCTATTAAATAGTTAATAACTATTTAATAACTATTGTAGCTAGTTAAAATAAATACAAAGTTTCCTGTAAAATAAAAATAAACCCTAAGATAGCTACAATGTAACTATTAGTTATATTGTAGCTATCCTATGGTTTATTTTATAGGTAAGTATTTAGTTTTAAATAGGAATTATTTAGTGAATTGTAGTAATTGTATTTAGATTTATTTAAATTATATTTAGGTTAGGGGGTGTTAGGGTTAGACTTAGATTTAGGGGTTAATACATTTAATATAGTTGCGGCAACGTTGGGGGCGGCAGATTAGGGGTTAATAAATGTAGGTAGGTGTCAGCGATGTTAGGTACGGCAGATTAGGGGTTAATAAAATTTAACTAGTGTTTGCGATGCGGGAGGGCGGCGGTTTTGGGGTATATATATTTTTTATAGTGGCGGCGATGTCCAGTTCGGCAGATTAGGGGTTAATTTTTTTTTATTGTTTGCGATGTGGGGGCTCGGTTTAGGGGTTAATAGGTAGTTTATGGGTGTTAGCGTACTTTTTAGCACTTTAGTTAAGAGTTTTATGTTACGGCGTTAGCCCATAAAACTCTTAACTACTGACTTTTAAATGCGGTACCAGGCTTGACAGGAGAGGCTGTACCGCTCACTTTTTGGAAGACTCGTAATACCGGCATTAGGCAAATCCCATTGAAAAAATAGGATACACAATTGACTTAAGTGGATTTGTGGTATTTTCGAAAAAGTGAGCGGTGAGCCTGTCATTTAAAGACTCTTAATACCAGCGGGCGTTAAAAAGCAGCGTTGGGACCTCTCAACGCTGCTTTTTAAGGCTAACGCACAACTCATAATCTAGGTGTGTGATAGCACCAGAGAAGCATTGCACTGCTAGGAACCAGCTAAACAAAGCTACTGAGCCAATGACAAGAAACATATGTGTGTAGCCACCAAACCCCAGCTAACTTCCAGTTGTGCATTGCTACTACTGACCCTACTTAGGTATGGTTTTCAAAAAATAATACCAAGAGAACAAAATTAATATCATAATAGAATTAAATTGGAAAGTCTCTTAAAATTGTATGTTCTGTCTGTACAATGAATGTTTAAAGGGATGTGAAACACCAACATTTTTCTTTCATCATTTAGATAGAGCTTTTAAACAACTTTCTAATTAGTTCTATTATAAATGTATCATCATTCTTTTAATATCTTTTATTGAAAAGCAGGAATGTAAGCTTAGGAGCCAGCCCATTTCAGGAGCACTATATGGCAGCAGTATAGTAAGAATGTTATCCATTTGCAAGAGCACTAGTTGGCAGTGCTATTTCCTGCCATGTAGTGTTCCGAGAGCCTATCTAGGTATCTCATCAACATAGAAAATCATGGGAACGAAGCATTTTTGAGTTTCATATCCCTTTAATTTTAACTGTCATGTGAACACCATTTTGCTAATTCACTTCATACCCTTCTAGAGCTAGATGCAATTGTACGATAGTTTTTAGTGGATTAGCGCCTGCTCATCTAAGAAATACAGCATTACTGCTCGGTAACTGTATGAGCCAAAATTTAAATATTGTTATAAATTTGTAGTAATATCGGACTTACATTAAAGGGACATGAAATACTTTTTTCATTTCATGTCTCAGATAGAGCATGCGATTTTAAACAACTTCTTAATTTACTTCTATTATCTAATGTGCTTCAATCTCTTGTTATCCTTGGTTGAAAAACAAACCTATGTTGGCTCAGGAGTGTCTACACACATATGCCTTATGTAATTGGCTCACCCATGTGGTAAGCTTTTTTTTTTTTAACAAATCAAATTAGGTAAATTAAAGTAAATTGGAAAGTCGAGGCCCATAGGAGGCCGAAACGATCGTCTGGGGTTGTCATGTTCCTTGTTCAGAGGAGAATTGCCTGGTATTTCGGGGCTGGACTGACCATACTTGGCGGGATCAGACTGATATACTTCAGGAAAGTTTTCTTCTGTGAAAAGCACACTGGTCTAAAAGAGGCTGCTTCCGGGTGGTAAATCACCATAGAACAAGCCACTGAGCTGCTGTTCGTTCCTGGTAGAGTGCTTCTCTCTTTGTATGCAAATTATTATGACCCTGGGGAAGTCTCCCTATGGGTGATGGGGGAAACCAGACGTGGACTCCTTGCCCAGTGTGCTTAGAGGAATGTGGCTGCACCTCACTGACGAGGCCCATAGGAGGCCGAAACGATCGTCTGGGGTTGTCATGTTCCTTGTTCAGAGGAGAATTGCCTGGTATTTCGGGGCTGGACTGACCTTACTTGGCGGGATCAGACTGATATACTTCAGGAAAGTTTTCTTCTGTGAAAAGCACACTGGTCTAAAAGAGGCTGCTTCCGGGTGGTAAATCACCATAGAACAAGCCACTGAGCTGTTGTTCGTTCCTGGTAGAGTGCTTCTCTCTTTGTATGTAAATTGGAAAGTTGTTTAAAATTGTTTTCTCTATCTGAATCAATAAAGAAAAAAAATTATGTTTTATGTCTCTTTAAAAAAAATTATAATAAAAAATTATATATATTGATCTAGAGGAAGCTCAGGAAACAATTAACAAAATGGGTTTAAAAAGCCAAACATTTGAACTAAACACGCTTTACGCCTGGATTCAATAGGTAAATATAGTTCAGCAAACATGTCACATTGATGGTTGTTCTACATGTGATGTAAAGAGGCGTGCATAATCGTACAAATATTAAAGAGTTCAGTCTCGTGTTGTAAGAACAAAGTGTTTCAAGTGATTGAATCCCCACTGCCCAAACAAATATTAGGCTATTTTTCAATTTGCTTAAAATGTTCTTGAATTTTTTTTTTTTAGCATAACATAAAAGAAATTTATCAGCACAGTAAGATCTTTTTATATATCTAAACTATTTTTTCAACTAAAGCAAATCATTTGTAGTTTTGAAAAAAATTATAAAATCAATGGGGAAAAAAAAAAAAAAAAAAAGATTAGTTTTACCTTTGAGAAAAAATGTTTTAAGATATTGTCTAATGTTGTAGATCGCAACTGATTAAAGTTTTTTTTTCCCATTGATTAGGTGCTGAATTTTATACAGACTAAATATATCCTACCTAAAAAAAGGGATCCACAACCAGTTTTTATTATGGGACATGTTTACTAAAGTTTGATATATTTTCAGGTTTATTTCTTAAAGGGACAGTCTACTTGAAAACTGCTATTTTTAAAATGATAGATAATCCCTTTATTATCCATTCTCCAGTTTTGAATAACTAACCCAGGTTATATTAAATATACTTTTTAAACCTCTACGATTACCTATATTTAAGTCCCTGCAGACTGCCCCTTATCATAGAGTTTATTTTCACAAATTAGCATTTTTGCCAATTAGTGCAGGTTCTTGTATAAACATTATCCACAAGAGTACAATGTTATCTATAAGGCACAAATGAACAAGCACTGCCTGACTGTTTTGCATTTTGTTTTAAAATGTTAATAAAAACAATGAGCAGCCAGCAGGGGCTTAGAAAAAGGCAAACTTGTAAATATTAATATAAAAATGTTGGTTATGCAAAGATGTGGAATGCGTAGTTAAGGTGTTATCTATCTTTTTAAACAATACAAAAAAATAAAATAGACTGTCCCTTTAAATGTCTGTGGCACTTTATTATTGTAATAAAATGTTACATAAATTAGATATGTGGATTCATTTTGTTACAAATGCAAATTAGTAATACAAAATTGATATTCATTTCATTAATTAGTGGGGCAAACAAAATATGATTAAGAAGCAAGGCAAAATGCCTTGGATGTGTTACTGACACACATTTTTGCATTAATTGCTGTTTTAATGTGATCAACATTAATGTTTTATTTCTATACATGGTGTAGTGCTTACCACTATATCAGTATTGGATGCAAAACTGCTCTAGAAGGCTTGAGCACCCAGCTCTGGAATAATGTGACATGATTGTATGCACAGTGTTTTCTTGATTTCATTCTAACACACATACCTAATTGCTGATGGCTCCTGGGAGCCATTAAGGATTTTTGGAAATGAATATCAATGCTGCCAGCACGATTGGCATGTAGGTATGAGCATTGATAGACCTCTGTTTATTACTAATAAGAATTTTATGTGATAGGAAAATTACACTGGCAATTTTATAGATATCACTATAATTCATAAACATAAGCTTTTGCACAAAGAATAAGATCTAACATCAGCCTTAAGCGCTTTTCAAAGCCATGGGCTTTTGTTTTCATTTGGGGCAAACTAAGTTCCCATTTAACTAGGAAATACACCCAAATAAAATGCACTGCCTGCCTGCTGCTGCTGCTGCTGGATGTAAAATACATAAATACAAAACAAAATAAAGCATGTTGTGCTTTATTGTTTCATATTGGCTCTTTAAGCGCATGTGCTAATTGTTTGCCTGTAACAACATTTTGCAATGTTAATAGTTACAAATTAATTCATTAGAAGATTATGCACTGAGTATTCCCAAACTAAAATGCTTTTTGTTTTGTTTTTTTCCCTAAAACCTCTACACATTTTGGGTTGTATATATTAAGTTGTACATTATGTAATTGATGCTGGAAACATTTTTCAGACTAATTCATTTTAAATATCCAGAAGGTATCTTGTGGCATAGCTGTAAGTAAAATCATCTGCCAGTTGCTACTCTGCCAATGATAATTTACATGAGACGGATCACAAAGTTGGAGGAAAAACTTGCTCTCATTTGGCTCCTTACAAATGTGCATGTTTACAGTTACATTTAAAGGTGTAAAAACTACTCAATTTAAATGCTTTATTTTTAAGCCTTTGTATAGAAAATGATGTTTAAAGGGACACTGTACCCAATTTTTTTCTTTCATGATTCAGATAGAGCATGCAATTTTAAGCAACTTTCTAATTTACTCCTATGATCAAATTTTATCCATTCTCTTGGTATCTTTATTTTAAAGGCAAGAATTTAAGTTAAGATGCCGGCCCATTTTTGGTGAACAACCTGGGTTGTCCTTGCGGATTGGACAGCACCAATAAACAAGTGTTGTCCATGGTTCTGAACCACAAATTGGCTGGCTCCTTAGCTTAGATGCCTTCTTTTTCAAATAAAGAAAGCAAGAGAATGAAGAAAAATTGATAATAGGAGTAAATTAGAAAGTTGCTTAAAATTGCTAGCTCTATATGAATCACAAAAGAAAAAACTTGGGTTCAGTGTCCCTTTAAGGTTTTAATTAATAAGAGTAAGGAATCAGAGCATTCCAATATAGAAACATAGCATATTTTATATTATAAATTCATTGTCATATCTGGTGATGTCACAAAGGCAAAATCAAAGAATATGTTGTCACATCAAATTCATGCAATAAACACTGTTCAGGTTAAATGGATACTAAACTAAAAAAAACATTTCTTTCATGAATTTGATAGAGCATGCAATTTTAAGCAACTTTCTAATTTACTCCTATTATCAATTTTTCTTGGTTCTCTTGCTATCTTTATGTGAAAAGCAGGAATGTAAAGCTTAGGAACCAGCCCATTTTAGGTTCAGCTTCCTGGATAGTGTTTGCTTATTGGTAGCTACATTTAGCCACCAATCAGCAAGCTCTCCCCAGGTGCTTAACCAAAAATGGGCTGGCTCCTAAGTCTTGCATTTCTGCTTTTCAAATAAAGATAGCAAAATATCCAAGAAAAATTGATAATAGGAGTAAATTAGAAAGTTGCTTAAAATTGCATGCTCTATCTAAATCATGAAAGAAAAAATATGGGTTTAGTATCCCTTTAAAGAGACATAACATTGCAAAATGGAAATGCTTGAATTTCTTAGAGTGCTTTATTATTTCACTGTTTCTAGCATAAAACAATGTGTTTATCCTCTGCAAATTGGTTAAATACATATTTAAAGTCAGCTTCAGAGCAGCAATACATTACTAGAATCGATCAGCAGTGCATTACCAAAAGAACACAGTAAATTTGATAACAGAAATACATTGAAATGTATATTAAAATTACATCCCTTTAAGTCTTAGTATAATTTGCTTAATGTGACATTTTGTCTTTAATGAATGATCCAACATTCTTCCAGATTAAAAATAGTATAATCAATATCATACTTGTTACATTCTCTTTGTGAGTCTACTAATTTTTATACTATTGTCCCTCTGGAAGTTTGTGTTATAATGTAATATTGTGATGTCCTCTTTCTTTATTCTTTTAAAATTGTTTAACCCTTTACCACTTGAAAGTAAGTGAAATGTCCAGCATAAAAAAGCAACTCCCTGACCATTGATTGGTATATATGCATACATAATTATCTTATGCCCCCTAGGGGGAATCTGGATCATTATTATCATTTATTCTTACCAAAATTATGTTTTATTTGATGATACATCCTATTAGATATGTACTTACATAATTATCACAACTTTTAGTATGTATTATTTTAGTATAGTGGGCCCTAGCCTGATGGCAGCCTATTATTATACATGATTTATTCAATAGCTTCTTACTGAAGTATTTTGGGGTTACATTATATTCGTATCTAACTTTATATAGAGTATTTTGGATGATTACATTCATTATCAATATTATTATGGTACTCGTGCACTAGCAATATGGTTGGTATTCTTTATCTATGTGTATTTTACTGATCAATTTTTTATTTTTTAATTTAATTTTTTATTTTTTATATATTTTTTATTATTATTTGTTGTGTATAATATTTTTTGTGTACGATTGAATATATGTTCTTGACATAGCTGAGTACACTAATGCACTATTTGTGTATGGATACATTGGGGGGAGATTGGCTCGCAATGCTAGCTCTGAGTTCCATTGTATAGCTGCCATTGAGGTGAGTATTTAGCCCCTCGATCATTGTATTGGTCTCTCTTTGACTAAAAAAAGGCATCTTTGCAAATGGCTACAATTGAACCTCGTTGCTAGTAGAGCGATCCAAAAGAAAGTGTTTTTTGTTGGTGAGGATATTCCTTTATGCACTAGATAGGATGTCGCTTAGACTAATCTTAATATTGTGAGACATGGCATATCGATTTTATACTATTTGCATATGAACCTTATTTATCAAGGGTACATACTCATAGTCTGGGTGTGTTATCTTTTATTTTGGCATTATATTGCTATTGTATTTATTTATTTATTACGTTTATATTGTTATTTTTATCCTTGTGTACCGACACATTTATGTGTGATTGGCCCACAGTACTGGCCCTTAAATTCTATGGCAATTGCCCTTTATTTATTCGAGCAAATGTAGATATTGATGTCATCAGTAACAATCTAAGTAGGGGCCGGTATCGTGAACCAATAAAGTATTATTATTATTATTACTATATTATTGTTAACTGCATGACCACTGTAATCATTTTTTGCACTTGATTTATGGTTATTATTGTTTTGAACTGGTGTAAATATGTGTTTTTTAATTTTAATGAATTGCGAAATGTTGTATATTCCTGACCGATATATTATGAACTTCAGAAACTTTTGTGTGATTGACTAATATCACCGGTATGTTTGTCCATTAACAATTGTTGCTTTAGTGGGTGTGTATTATGTTGACCTTATTATTGGCAGCAGCCCTAAGCATGTTTGCAAATATTAAAGGCAACCATTGGATACCCGTACTTGTAATTGACACAATGGGGCGTAAGATATTGGTGGGTGTGTTAAATCTATTGGTGTTCATGTGATATAATTAGAGCAAAGTGTGATACGAGCGATACAGCCTGATGAAACGGCACATTTGCTGAGAAACGCGTAGCTGTGCTCCTGTTGATTTTAATTGTTTTTAAAACAAATAATAATAAACATTATCTACTCACACCCTGCTCTTGCCTTTGGATATTGGGAAGTTATAAGTGTTTCCTATAAAACAGATGGTGTGTTGGTCCTGGTGACAAACTGAGGACGCCTTATGTACCTGACCCAGCTGCTCCTCTGAGAGGATTGACTCAGCCGAGTGGCTCTGAAGTCTCGGTCTGCTAATTATTGCACTGGGTGTACAACCTGGCTTGTGAGTATTCAATTGTACTCATTCATCATCATTTTGATTGTGTTTTCATTATTACACTATCAGGTGCCTCTGTCTTTCCTATCATTTAGTTAACTTTTGATGTACTTGGACTTGCCTTTTGGAGACTCAAAGACTGATTATCATGTTTTTGGGTGTCTTTTATCAGCACCGTGTATTCTGTGATATTTTGTTGTGTTGCTTAACATATCTTCAGAAATAAATAAATAAAATTAATTAATTAAATTATTAATTCATTAAATAGAAACTATAATTTAAATAATGTCTAAATTAGAGATGTATATTTGGGTTTCCGATGAATGCAGATACATCCGAATTTTGCTGGATCATTGAGTTTTTTGATATATGAACATTTAAATACATTATTGTAAGTAATGGACGAAAAATGCATGATTGGTTGATGAAAATGTGTTCATCCGTTCATGCTGTTTGGCGCCAAACTAATCCTGCCATAGAATTTTTAATGACTGCTATTAGGTACAGCCGGTCAGGCACTAAATGTTGGATTTTAGTCTTTCAGTAGTTGTATGTTCTTTTAACATTGCAAAAAAAACTAATTGTATGCTTACCTGATAAATTATTTTCTTTTGGAATAATGATGGTCCACAGTCCTCCCTAACATATGGGATATATTTCCCACCACTAGGAGGAGGTAAAGAGCCCATATCAGAGTTTAAAATCCCTCCCATCTCTCTCTAGTTTAACATATAGCCAAGTAGAGAATAAGAAACATAAGTAGGAAAGACAAAGCAGCATCTGTAGAGGTGTTATTAGAACTGTCATCCAAACATTAAAATGGATGTGCCTGTGAGCCATCATCATTCTGAAAGAAAATGATTTATCAGGTAAGCATAAATTTGTCTTCTTTCATAAAATGATTATGAGTCCACAGTCCTTTATAACATATGAGATTAATACCCAAGCCGATGGTCTATGTTATTGAGAGAGGGTGGGACAATTTTTTCTGGCAGTTCTTATTTAGCCGACATTGTGGCCTGAAGGACTTTCCTGCCAAAAGCTGCTTGCAAATAAACACATATTCAAAGCTATAAACTCAGAAAAAAGTATGCAGAGAAAATATGTTGCAGCTTTTCAAATCTGATCCAAAGATGCATAATTAAAAAAAGCCCACAATTTTGTAACTGCTCTTGTAGAAGAACTGAATACAGTTAGGAGGAGACTTTCACACCTTCAAGTAAGTCTTGTGAATCACTTATTTTAGCCAAGGGGCCAATGCTACATTAGTAGCTTTCTGCCCCTTATGAGTCCCAGAGTATTAAAAAACAAACTAGCAAGAGATATGAGGTGGGAGGGATTTTAATTTCTGATATGGGTTTCTTGACCTCTTCCTAGTGACTGGAAATATATCCCATATGTTATAGAGGACAATGGACCATTATTTTACAAAAGAAATAGCTTATTTTAATTGTTCAAATCCTATAATTAAATATATTTGTTAATATGACTTAATATATATGTCTATATTGGTTGTTCTTATCTGAAATAACTAACAAATCTGAATCCAAAATTCGTTTGAAACAAAAGCCTGCATGGAAGAAACTTTTAAACAAGTCTAATTTTTCACCCATGCATATTTAATGCCTGGAAACAATATAAGTATGTAAAAGATATTGGTGCTTTATTTTTTAATTATATTTATTATATTTGACATCTAACAGTGACCATGTTAAAAAGGTCATACATGAATGTGATAACTTATGTTAATATTTAAAATCAAAGGTCGGACGGGAGGCAGAACCATGCGAGCCCCCTGATATCGAGTCCTTAGTCGGTAAAGTCCAAGAGGTCAGTTTGCCCCAACCTACAACTTATGTCTCCAGTCCCCATCCATAAATCTGTAGACTGTAATCTCTTCAGATAAGGGTCATTCTCCTTTATCAATTTATTAGTTTAGTCACTCTGTTTTATGTATCTATATTCTTAGACCACAAAACAATTGCAAACCCCTACTAATGTACACAACACTACCGAATTTGTAGTTGCATTACAAATAAACAATAATGTCTAAATTCCAATTTCTTTCATGTAATTGGCAAGAGTCCATAAGCCAGTGACGTATGGTATATACAATTCTAGCAGGAGGGTTAAAGTTTCCAAAACCTCAAAATGCCTATAAATACACCCCTCACCACGCCCACAATTCAGTTTTACAAACTTTGCCTCCTATGGAGGTGGTGAAGTAAGTTTGTGCTTGATTTTCTTCATTGATATGCGCTTCTCAGCATTTTGAAGCCTGTTTTCTCTCAGAGTACAGTGTTTGTCAGAGGGATGTGAAGGGAGCATCACCTATTGATTCTATGGTTTTCTTCATGGGAAATCTTTTCAAAGGTTCTCTGTTATCGGTCGTAGAGATTCATCTCCTACATCCCTTTTCAGATCAACTATATACTCTTATATTCCATTACCTCTACTGATACTGTTTCAGTACTGGTTTGGCTATCTGCTATATGTGAATGGTGTCTTTCGGTAAGTATGTTTTCATTACTTAAGACACTCTCAGCTATGGTTTTGCACTTTATGTATTAATAGAAAGTTTTAAATATATGTATTGTACTTATATTTGCCATAAGTCAGGTTTATGTACTGTATATTTCCTATTGTAGACTATCAGTTTCAAAATTGGGAAAGTATTTAGGAAGTTATTTTTTCTTACCTGGGGTATAACTTTTTTCTTCAAATTTACTGTTTTTCCAGTTCCTGATGTGATTTCTAATATGATTTCAAACGAATGGGATAGGCCTGGTACTTCTTTTATTCCTTCTTCTAGGTTTAAAAAGTTGTATCCTTTGCCAGCAGCTAGATTGGAGTTTTGTGAAAAAATCCTCAAAGTTGATGGGGCTATCTCTACTCTTGCCAAACGTACCACTATTCCTTTGGAAGACAGTACTTCTTTTAAGGATCCTTTAGATAGGAAACTTGAATCTTATCTAAGAAAAACTTATTTATTTTCTGGCTATATTCTTAGGCCTGCTATATCTATGGCTGATGTTGCAGCTGCATCAACTTTTTTGTTGGAAAGCTTAGCGCAACAGGAAACAGATTCTGATTTGTCTTGCATTGTTTGCTTGCTTCAACATGCTAATCATTTTATCTGTGATGCTATTTTTAATATCATCAAAATTGATGTTAAATCTATGTATTTAGCTATTTTAGCTAGAAGAGCTTTGTGGCTCAAATATTGGAATGCTGACATGGTATCTAAGTCTAGATTACTATCTCTTTCTTTCCAAGGTAACAATTTATTTGGTTCTCAGTTTGATTTTATTATTTCAACTGTCACTGGGGGGAAGGGAGTTTTTTGCCTCAGGATAAAAGATCTAAGGGTAAATCTCAAGCTTCTAATCATTTTCGTTCTTTTCGACAGAAAAAGGAACAGAAAGCCAATCCTTACAAAAAAGAATTTGGTTCCAATTGGAAACCTTCTTCAAGTTGGAATAAATACAAGCCTGCAACCAAAGCCAGTGCCCAAGTTTGCATGAAGGTGCGGCCCTCATTCCAGTACAGCTGGTGGGGGGCTGATTAAAAAATTTCCAAGACATTTGGGCAGATTCTGTCCAAAATCAGTGGATTCAGAGTATTGTCTCTCAAGGGTATCAAATAGGATTCAGTATAAGACCTCCTGTGAGAAGATTATTTCTTTCTCACGTTCCAGCAAATCCAGTGAAGGCTCAGGCTTTTCTAAAGTGTGTTTCAGATCTAAAGCTTTCAGGGGTAATCATACCAGTTCCACTTCAGGAACAGGGTCTGGGGTTTTATTCAAATCTATTCATTGTCCCAAAGAAAGAAAATTCATTCAGGCCAGTTCTGGATATGAAAATTTTGAATCGTTTTGTAAGAGTGCCAACTTTCAAAATGGTGACTATAAGGACTATTGTGCCTTTTGCTCAGCAAGGTCATTATATGTCCACGATAGACTTTACAGGATGCATATCTTCATATTCTGATTCCTCCAGACCACTATCGATTTCTGAGATTCTCTTTTCTAGACGAGCATTACCTGAATCAACTAGTGTTGTTTCTTCAAAGACATGGTTGGAGGATCAATTTACCAAAAAGTTCCTTGATTTCTCAGACAAGGGTCACCTTTTAAGGTTTCCAGATAGATTCAGTGCCCATGACTCTGTCTCTAACAGACAAGAGATGAATAAAATTGGTTTCAGCTTGTCGAAACCTTCAGTCTCAATCATTCCCTTCAGTGGCTATGTGCATGGAATTTTTAGGTCTGCAGCATCGGACGTGATCCCCTTTGCTCATTTTCACATGAGACCTCTCAGCTTTGTATGCTGAATCAATGGTGCAGGGATTATACAAGGATATCACAATTAATATCCTTAAATCCCAATGTTCGACTCTCTCTGACTTGGTGGTTAGATCACCATTGTATAGTTCAAGGGGTCTCTTGTTCGTCCAACCTCGACTGTAATCACAACAGACGCAAGTCTTTCAAGTTGGGGAGCTGTCTGGGGATCTCTGACAACACAAGGGGTTTGGAAATCTCAAGAGGCGAGATTACCAATCAATATTTTAGAACTCCGTGTTATTTTCAGGGTTCTTCAGGTTTGGCCTCTGTTGAAGAGAGAACCATTCATTTGTTTTCAGAAAGACAATATCACAACTGTGGTATATGTCAATAATCAGGGTGGGACTCACAGTCCCCTAGCTATGAAAGAAGTATTTTGGATACTTTTTTGGACGGAATCCAGCTCTGGTCTAATTTCTGAGGTACATATCCCAGGTGTAGACAACTGGGGAGCAGATAATATCAGACGTCAGACTTTACATCCGGGGGAGTGGTCTCTCCATTCAGAGGTGTTTTTTCAGATTGTTCAGGTGTGGGGTCTTCCAGAAATAGATCTGATGGCCTCCCATCTAAACTTCCCAGGTACCTGTCCAAGTATCCTCATGCGGAGTCGGGGGATGTGTTAACAGTTCCTTGGTTTTACCAACCTGCTTATATCTTTCCGCCTCTAGTTCTTCTTCCAAGATTGATCTCCAAGATCATCATGGAACAATTGTTTGTGTTTCTGGTAGCACCAGCATGGCCTCACAGGTTTTGGTATGTGTGATTGATACTATGTTACAGGCTCATAAATCTGTTTCTAGGAAGATTTATTATGGAGTTTGGAAGACTTATATTTCATGGTGTTCTTCTCATCATAAATTCTGCTGGCATTCTTTTAGAATTCCTATAATTTTACAGTTTCTTCAGGATGGTTTGGATAAAGGTTTGTCTGAAAAATCCTTGAAGGGTCAAATCTCTGCTCTTTCTGTTTATTTCACAGAAAGATTGCTAAGCTTCCTGATATTCACTGTTTTGTGCAGACTTTGGTCCATATCAAGCCTGTTATTAAATCAATCTCTCCTCCTTGGAATCTTAATTTGGTTTTGTAGACTTTACAGGCTCTTACTTTTGAGCCTATGCATGCTTTGGATATTAAACTACTTTCTTGGAAAGTGTTGTTCCTTTTGGCTATCTCTTCTGCTAGAAGAGTTTCTGAGTTATCTGCTCTTTCTTGTGAGTCTCCTTTTCTGATTTTCCATCAGGATAAATCAGTTTTTACCTAAGGTTGTGAATTCTAACAACATTAATAGGAAAATTGTTGTTCCCTCTTTGTGTCCTAATCCTAAGAATAATTTGGAGAGATCTTTACATTCTCTAGATGTTGTAAGAGCTTTGAAATATTATGTTGAAGGTACTAAAGATTTCAGGAAGACTTATAGTCTATTTGTTGTCTTTTCTGGTCTTAGGAAAAATAAGAAAGCTTCGTCCATTTCCTTGGCATCCTGGTTAAAGCTTTTGATTCATCCGGTTTATTTGGAGTCGGGTCAGACCCCACCTCAGAGAATCACAGCTCATTTTACTAGATCATTTCCCACTTCATGGGCTTTTAAGAATGAAGCGTCAGATTTGCAAAGCAGCAACTTGGTCTTCTTTGCATACATTTACTAAATTCTACTGCTTTGATGTATTTGCCTCTTCGGAAGCAGTTTTTGGTAGAAAAGTTCTTCAGGCAGCTGTTTCAGTTTGAACTTATTTTTTTGGATGTGGATTTAATTTTTTTCAGCGGAAAATTGCTGTTTTTATTTCTATACCTTCCTCTTTAAAGGGACATTAAACACTTTGAGATGGTAATATAAAATGATAAATTGTATATATAAAACAACTCTGCAAATACTTTCATTATTTATTTTTTCCTCTTTGCCTGTAATTCCATTCTGAAATTGTGAGCTTCTTAAAGGGTTAATGTCCCTTTAATGACTCTTTTGTGGAGTACCACATCTTGGGTATTACTATCCCATACGTCAATAGCTCATGGACTCTTGCCAATTACATCAAAAACCCATAATTTATGTAAGAACTTACCTGATAAATTCATTTATTTCATATTGGCAAGAGTCCATGAGACCCACCCTTTTTATGGTGGTTATGTTTTTTTATATAAAGCACAATTATTTTTCCAGTTCCTTTTTTATGCTTTTTACTCCTTTTTCTATCACCCCACTACTTGGCTATTCTTTAAACTGAATTGTGGGTGTGGTGAGGGGTGTATTTATAGGCATTTTGAGGTTTGGGAAACTTTGCCCCTCCTGGTAGGATTGTATATCCCATATGTCACTAGCTCATGGACTCTTGCCAATATGCATAAATTATGTTTTTCCATAAACATTTATATCCTTAGTAATCAAGTGACAAACATATCTAAAACAACCAGAGATATGAGGACATTTCTTTCAAAGATTTAAACTAGGTTACAATATGTTTTATTCAGAGAGGGTGGAATATATTGCTGTTTGCACTTATTTTATGTTTCTTACCTTAAGCCTCCAACATATTTTTGCTTCTCAAAAATAGTAATATCAGAATATCCAAGACGAGCCAAGAACGATGCACAGCTAATACTTGAGGGGCCAGCTCCTATGAGAGCAATCTTTGTCTTGTAAGATGGGTGCATATCTTCAGCAGGTGGAAGAGTTGGGTTCCTTAGCTGAGGAATATTCATTGCTTTAAAAACCTGCCAAAAAATGAAAATATTTTACTATTTATCTTGTTATTTTCACACAACCATCTTGTATCCCATGTTCACTGTTTAAAATATAAAAGAGAAAAAAGATTATAGTAATGTCCCCCCCCCAATATTAGATTGACATATGTAAAAGGAGCATACCGTTTTATTAAATAGGCACCAACTCCTACTGAGCATGTGCAAGAGTTCAGTGTATATGTATATGAGTTTACAACTGGCTGGTGGCTGTCATGATTCAAGGGAGGAAAGCATAATTCTGTCACTATATAAATCCCTGGTAAGACCTCACCTTGAGTATGGAGTGCAGTTCTGGGGACCTAGAAAAAGTTCAGAGAAGGGCCACAAAACTAATAAAGGGAATGGAGAATTTAAGCTATGATGAGAGGTTGGCCAAACTGGGTCTGTTTTCTCTATAAAAAGGTGCTTGAGAGGTGACATGATTACTTTATATAAATATATTCTTATATAAATATATTCAAGGCCCATATACAGAAATGGCAGAAGTTCTGTCTATTCCAAGAAAATTGTTTGTGGTAAGAGGTCAAAATTTAAGGCTGGAGGAAAGGAGATTTAATCTCCAGCAACAAAAGTATTTATTTTTACTGTAAAAGCAATACATTGTTGAATTCATTACCAAAGGAGGTAGTGAATGCCAATACCTTAGATACATTTAAAAATGGTTTGGATACATTTCTGGCTATAAACAGATTTCATTGATATGATTTCTTGTGTTAAATGGGTCACCTTTTAATTGGATTAATTTAAGCTCAACTGGAGCTTTTTTTTAAGTATATTAGATTTGAAAAGGTTGAACTTGATGGACTTCAGTATTTTTTTTCAACCTCATCTACTATGTGACAATATGATACAATGGGCAGGGAAATGAAGCAATTTTTGAAATTTCACACAACAAAATCTTCTCGTAATCTAAAATTGCATTTTATGGTTACTTCTGGTGAAACATTCAAAGAATAATAGCTTTGTTTGGTATAGCAGTATCATGGAATCCAGAAGGATCTATTTAGCTGCAACATCCCTCACATAGATTCATAATCAAACTTGATTACATTTTTTTTTCTGCTCACCTGATGATCATGAGCATCGTGTTAAAAACTTTCCAATTTACTTCTATTATAAAATTGACTGTTTTCATGGTATTTGTTGCAGAGAATACCAAGGTGTATAGTGTGTAACAATGTTATACATTGTGGAAACACTGCTGTCATATAACATTTAAAAGCATTCTTGCAAGCCATATAGTGCTCCAGACACATATTGGGATACATTTTGGGTCCTGGTACCTTTAACATGGATCTCTGTAAAGCAATTGTTTCCTGGCCAACTCTGTATCTCAGAATATTAGAGAGCATTTTCAATTTTAACGGAAAGAAGAAGAGGCACAATTTTGATACATTGCAACTACTTCCTTCTATTGGTCATGTTCTAATCTTTATTTTTGAAAGTTAGTGCATCTGACTCTTCGTTTGGAGAAGTGCTGTCTCAGAAGTTCATGATGCTGAAAGTAACTATGATGTAGGTAAAAAAGGGCTTTGTTTGCCATTTAGATTGATCTTTAGGTTTTTACACCATTAGAAGGAGCTTCTCATCTCATTACCATGTTCTTGGATCATGTTCTACAAATAGATTATGATTTAGATATTGTAGGTGGTCTCTTCTTTTCCAGGTTAAACTTCATCATCACCTATTATAATGAACCTTTGAGGTTCACAGTTTACATCATGTTTTTGGAAACACTTTTGTAAAGGTCTGTAGGTTCAAAGAAGCTTGTTCTTGGGTTACCATCCACAATCTAATAACCAAACTTGGCACACTAATTAGACCTTGGAACAGTATTTATGCTGTTTGTCTACTTATTTTTAGGATTATTGGGCTTCCCTTCTTCCAAGTGTGGAGTTTGTATACTACAAGTAATTTTACAGTTCATGTCAGATATCACATTCTTGGGCTAATTTTGGTTTTATTGACTTCCTGAACTACCATTGACCATTTTCTTTTCCTGATTTGACCCAGCATGAATTTTCAGACACAATGTTATTTTTCCATAATACCCCTCTCAGGCTCACTGAGGCTTAAAAGAATGTGACAGATAAATCATATGCTCCTACTTCTCTCTGTGTATGTGGAATTAACCCTTTGAGTGTTAAGCACTTTCCCACCTGGGTGCTAAGCTGATTTAAGTTTTTTTTTTTTTTTTTTTTTTTTAAATATATATATATTTTTTTACTTTTTTTTTCTTAGATCCCCAAGACTTACACCATTGGAATGGTTAGGCGATTACCTTTCCAATGGGGGTCTGTAGCTGCTTAGATGCCTGAGATACAGGCTTCTAGGCAGCATGCCCCCTTTCCCTATACTTGATATTGTAATTTTTAAATAAAGTTGTGTGGTGACATCATCATGCATGATGTCACCATGCAAAACGTGAAGCCCCGGCGATGCCTGTCACTATACAGGTCCGAACGTTGGGGCAGGAGTGGGTAGGAGCCTCAAGATCTCCCTAAAGGTGGGAGAATGCTAGCGACGGCTCTGAGCACCTGAGTCGGAAACTCTGACGGCTCAGAGCCGTCGTTAGCACTCAAGGGGTTAAAGTATGTTTATCAAATTTTCAAACCCAGATTAGGTGTCCTTTGTATATTTGCCATTTTGTGAGTCCTGCTGAAGCATGCACGGATTGTTAAATATATATAAATATATATTTATATGTTTCATAATTTATTTCATGTTTTTTTTTGTTTTGTTTTTTTGCTGAAACCCTGAAACAGTGTCTGTTTCCTATTTGGTCTCAAACTCCTCTTGCACCTCTTGTTAAAAAAGGCTCTGAAGAATTTAAAGTTCAGGAAATTCTTGACCCAAGCTTTATAAAGCATGCCTAGAATATGTTACTCCTTGGAAGGGGGCACTGTTTGATCTGTGGAAAAATGGGTTATCTAGGAGTGTTAAATTAGAAGGTACTGAGTAGACTTGAACCACACACCCTGAGACTCTGGGGTCAATTTACTAATGTGTGAGCGGACATGATACGATGTAGCATATCATGTCCGCTGCACATCGATAAATGCTGACAGCATATGCTGTCGGCATTTATCATTGCACCAGCAGTTCTTGTGAACTGTTGGTGCAATACCGCCCCCTGCAGATTCGCTATTGGCCGCTAGCAGGGGGTGTCAATTAACCCGATTAGGTTGATTTTTTGTCTGCCGCCTCAGAGCAGATGGACAGGTTATCGAGCAGCGGTCGCCAGAAACACGGGGCATGAAGCTCCGTAAGGAGCTTGATTAATTGACCCCTCTGTGTTTACTGTGTTGCTGCCTAATCTTCTGTGCTACCTAGTCTTGCCTTCTTGATCTGATTTAGTCCCCGATGTGCTCATATTCATCTGTCTGTCCTCTCACACCTGATTTTCCAGATGTGGTGAAGGTAAAAATTAGTCTATATTCTAAATATGTCTTTTTATTTTGCAAAAATTAAACATTTATAATGTTTTATTTTTGCTAAAACCACTTTTTTAATTTTATTTTATACCATGACCTACTATATTTACAACTACACATGTTCTGAACCTTTGTGTATTTGAGCATCTCATGGTATACAAACTAATATGTATACCTAATTTCATGGCTTCTTGAAAACATACTAAAACCAGTGATTGATTAGAAGAATGAGTGAATCTAAATAAGAAAAAAAAATCATAAAGACCATACCTAGGATGTCATTTTGATTACTTTCCCTTCTCCGCTGGCTAACTAATTATCAGAATTACAATTTAGTTGCCTATTTTAGACTAAAGGCTACGAGAATCTTATCAAAACAATTTAATAGCAAGTAACCTCAGTAGCCTGCCTTCTAGGAAAATATCCAATGTAATCTCCTCCGAATTACTTTCTTTGTATTGTAAAATTTAATTATCCATAAGAATGCATTCAGATAATATTAATAATATTTTATTGGATCATATCAGTTGATATAGGTATAACTTTGCCCATGTACATTATATATATTTTTTTAAAGATGTACCCTTTACATTGATAGCAAGCATTGGTTCAGTGAAGTCACAAATATGAACTAGTATGATTTAGTCCTGTGCTATGACCCAAAGGTGGGGTTGAAGAGGAGCCTAATGCAAAAGCAAGGTAAGGTCAAGTTCAAAATCCAGTGAGCATTACTTTTCCTATTAATACCATTTACATCTAGAATGCGTAAAGTGCTCAATACATGATATTTCGCAAATCAAACTCGAACCGCTAGTAACAAGAAAAAAATTATGATAATTACAGTTGCAACACTTAAAGAGACACTAAAGTCAAAATGAATATTTCATGATTCCGATAGAGCATTTAGTTTAAAGTGAGTTTTCAATTTTCTTCCATCATCAAAATGTGCACAGTATTTTTATATACACACTGTGAGGCACCAGTTCCTACTGAGCATGTTCAGAAGTATAAGCCTGTGATTGGCTGATGGCTGCCACATGACATGGGGCTGCTATATTGAAGAAAATTTAGAAATGTCTCAGAAACAAATCTACTACTTATGCTACTATTATTGCATTGTATTTTTATTATGCATTTCTTGATTATGCAATTCTACTGTATACACTTGCAACATGGTTTATGCAAATGTATTTAATTGTAAAATATTTGTTCTAAAGAAGACTTTCAGAGTAGAATAAAGGTGTGTCCAGGAGCCTTCATTGGTGTTTCAGGTATTCTAGAGGTGTGTTTGAGATTTTTCGAAACCTCAGCATGAAGAATTCATGAAGATTCTAAAGCACCTGTGAAGTATTTTGCCATTTTAAAGCTGAAGAGATTGTCATATTTGTATTTTATTAATCGTTAACTGTTTTCAAGCTTTATTTTACACATGTTAGAATGGACTGCTTTATACTTTATACAAAATTAGTTTGCTGTGTAAGGTTTTGAAGATTTTTTTGGGACACCAATATTCTTCAGAGTTGAACTTGTTCTATGCCAAGAGGTAAACAGTAACAAAATATATCCTGCCCCTAATGTGACTTGCAATGAACGTCTGATCAGGTGAAGGACACAGAGCTTTTGAATTCAAATATGTTTAATTGAATTTAGACCAGTGACTCAATGAGCCTATTTGAGAATGCAAGAAAAGGAAAGTGTGGAGTGATATGTAGATAGGACTCAACTAGCTTCCCCAAATCTGATATGCTCCCAATATCAGATGTATAGAAATGTGCGAATAGGGGTGGGTGTGGGGAGCGCTCTAAAAGAGCTGTGAGTATAAACTATGATTTGAAGTGTGTATACACTGTGATAGAATGTGTATGGATTTACCAAAATATCATAAATATAATTTCTTTGAATCATAAATTTTTTGTGTGGTTCTGGTGTTAAGTAGTGTCTCTCCAAAAATGTGAACAAATAAACAAACAAAAACAAAACGTTGACTCTCAAAATTCCTCAAGGACAATTTTATAAAACCCTTCTATTTCTTCAAAATGTGTATGCACGGTGTATTATCACTGTACCTCTAAATAAATTGATACACAAATTGTGCTTCTAAATGGATAAACAAACAAATCGTGATGAATTTAAATCGTGATGAATTTAAATGAATAAACAAACAAATCGTGATGAATTTAAAAAGACTTAACTTCTAGATGAATAAACAAACAAATCGTGATAAATTTAAAAAAACTTTACTAAGATAAAAAACAGTATAAGATCGTTTCAATCGTGTTGTATGGTTATGCCATACAGTGAATCTGTTTAGAGCATATGGGGGTACATCTTTATCGTATAAAAATGCTAAAAGTTCGGATTTTTAATCCTTATGGTGAAAGTTCGGATTTGTAATCCTTATGGTTTTCTTAAGTTGTGGCCACAACCAATTCTAAAACAGTTAAAATCCAAATGTAGTACTGTGCTGTTGTTAGTTTGCAGTTTATTCTCCCCCTAACCGGACCTCTGATATTCCTTACCTCCGTGTTTATTTTCTTTGTATTACCTTGGGTTCTGGGAAGAGTGCTTTTGTAAGTAGGTCGAGTTCTCCAAGCGGCTTTGCCGCTGTTTGAATTTCCTCCGCAACTACTTCCTACCCTGATGTGCGTGTGACGTTGACGTTGTACACGGAGGACCTATCAGGCAACCGGATCGTGGGGGGAGTGTTTCTTGTACTGGAGCCAATCTTTCCACACTCGATGTCAGGTTTTCTACGCGTTTCAGCGCCGTAACTTGCGCCTTTATCAAGACTGTATAATCTGGTGTGTCTTTTAGGCTCCTATATAGTCCTGTTGAGGTTAGGATACTCCCCCTAATTAATGCTCTAATATGTTCCGGTTTATAAAATATCATTTCTTAGCCTTATTCATTTTCTTTCAATGACAGATTCTTTGTATACAAATAATGTTGTTAACACATTTATACTGAAATATATTTATTGAAAATAAAATAAATAAATAAATAAATAAAATAAATAAAACATGTGAGTAAGAAGTGATGTTTAGTGAAAATGTGAAGGGAGACTGTGGTGTGTTAATTCAATTGTTGTCATATTCGAATAAGTATGAGGATATGTGCCATCAAATAATGGTTATTTTCTATCGGGTAATCAGTACACTATTGTACTGTTGTTATGGCAATACTGTTCACTGTTTTCGCTGCACTCACAAGAAAGGATTCAAGTTAAGCTCTGCATTGAGGCCATATGGTGTGAGAGTATTGAATTTGAATATGAGTTCAGCTTCCTTTAATAGTAACATATTTTCCATATTACCTCCTCTGTTATTATGTATCTTTTTTATACCCCAGTATGTGAATCCTATTGGTTTTTTTTTATGTTTTTCTGTGAAATGTTTAGATAATAGATGTTTGCAGTTACCTCTTTTAATGTTGGATAGATGTTCTCTTATTCTATCATGTAACGGTCTGCTCGTTTGCCCTAAGTATTGTAATTTGCATTTGCATTGGATTAAGTAAATTATATTTGTATCTGAACACCTAATGGTGTCTCTTATGGGGTATTTGTAGTTGTTATTAGAGGATATTACTACTTTACTTTTTTTACCATATTTGCACGCTTTACAGCTTGTGCAAGGAAAAAAACCTTGCAGAGCATTTCCATATAGGTCTTGGTCTCTTGGTTTAGATGATTTGTTAAATTGACTGGGTGCCAGTATACTTCCCAGATTATTTGTCTTTCTGAATATTAGTGTAGGTCGTGATTTTACAATGTCAGTTAGTAGTGGATCTTTTCTAATTATGTGCCAGTGTTTATCTAGAATCTTTTTTATAATCTTATGATCTTCACTGTATTCTGTAATGAATGATATTTGGTTATGTAATAAGTTTTTGTTCTTATTTGTATATTTTAATAATTCTGTTCTATCTTTATTTATTGCTTGATTTTTGGCTTCTTGTATTATTTTATCTTTATATCCTTTCTCTTTAAATTTCCTTTCCAAAGTGTTCGCTTGTTTCTGAAATGTATTTTCGTCTGAACAGTTTTTTCTTATCCTATAGAACTGGCCTTTAGGTGTATTGTTGATCCATCTTTCTAAATGACAGCTGTCCGGATGTATGTAACTATTTGTATCTGTAGGTTTGAAATATGTTTCTGTTGTGATGGTGTTATTTATGATATTTATTTGAACATCTAAAAAATGTATATTTGTTTTACTATATTCATGGGTAAAACTTAAACCCCAAGTATTGTAATTTATGTCTTCTAGAAATAAATTGAGGAGTTCTTGATCCCCTTTCCAGATCAGAAACATATCGTCTATGAATCTCCTATAGAGCACAAGGTTTGCACCCCATGGGGAGTGTAGGATATATTTATCCTCAAACCTCCCCATGAATAAGTTAGCGTAACTGGGTGCAAACCTTGTGCCCATAGCTGTTCCTTTTAATTGTAAATAAAATGTTTGATTAAAGTTGAAATAATTATTTTCTAATATGAATTGCATACAATTTAAAATGAATTTAATCTGTGGATTTTTCATTTCATAATCTGTGTTCAAGTAGTATTCTGCGGCTTCTATTCCTAATTTGTGTTGTATGTTGGTGTATAATGAATTGACGTCGCATGTGACTAATGTGTAGTCCTCTTGCCATTTTATTGTTGTTAATGTATTTAAGAAATCTGTGGTGTCTTTTAAATGAGAGGGTAAGTTTTGTACGTATTTTTGTAGGAATGAATCCACATATTGTGACATGTTAGAAGTAAGAGCATCAATTCCTGAGATTATTGGGCGCCCTGGTGGGTGGTCTAGTGTTTTATGTATTTTAGGGAGGTAATAGAAGATTGGAGTTTTGGGATATTGTATATTTATAAATTGATACTCTTGATTATTTATTATTCCTGCTGTTTTGGCAATATTTAAAATTGTTTCGAAATTTTTTGTTTGTTTTTGAATGGGGTTAAATGATAATTTTCTGTAGGTTTCTGTGTCTCCCAGTATTCTATTGGCTTCCATAATGTAATCTTTAGTGTTTAATACAACTAACCCTCCGCCTTTATCTGCTTTTTTTATTGTGATGGTTGGGTCTTCTTTAAGTTCTTTTAAGATAGTTTTCTCTTTTTTGGTTAGATTAGATGGTTTTCTTTTATTGATTTCACAATTCTCTATTTCTTCTTTTATTAGTTTTTCAAACATTTCAATATGTGCTCCTTTGTCTTGTGTCGGATAGTATGATGATTTAGGTTTAAGTGATGTGTGAATGTATTCTGATTTTTTAGTTTGTATTTGATTCTCTTGGGGATTTTTCAAAAAATGTCTTTTTAAGGTGAGTTTGCGTATAAATTGGTTTGCATTTATTAGGGTGTTGAATTTGTTTAACCTAGTAGTTGGGGCAAATGATAATCCTTTAGCTAGGACATTTTCCTGTTCTCTATTTAGGGGTTTATCACTTAAATTAAAAATGCCTTTATTAGTGTTGTTTCTTTCTGTTGTGTTTATCTCGTTTTTTTGTGCTTTCCTGGGCTCTCTGCCTCTTCTTCCTCTACTTCCTCTAATCTTCTTTTCTTTTGATTTTTTAATCTCTCTCTGTTTTCTTGTTGTATAGTGTTGGATGTGGATGGGTGTTCTTGTCTTATCCCTAAAAAATGTTGATTGTCATCATCTATGGTTTCCAATACATCATATCTATTTTCAAGTTCTATCTTTCTTTGTGAGTCTCTGGTTTCTTTATTATTATTGTGATATCTATTATAATTTGGTTCATATTCCCTATAATATTGTTGTTGTCTTGGGTGGTCATTATATGAGTTGTGTCTTCGTCTATCATGATTGGAATTAAGTTCTTCCTGATTGTGATATCTGTAATCTTCTCTTTCATGATAATTCATATTTGAATTATGTGTGTTTCTTCTCCAATTTTGTCTGCTACTCCAATCATTTGTGTAGTGATCTCTATTCTTCCAATTTTGTGTGTAATTATTTCTATAGTCTCTATTTGAATATCTGTATTCCCAATTTTGTGTTGGGTTATGGTTGTAATTGTAGAATCCACCTCCATAGTTATTGGTTCTACTTCTGTAATAGTTATCTGTATCTCTATAATTTTGCCCATAATCATTTCTATGGGTTCTAAAATATCTATTGGAATGATGTCTAGAATTATATTCTTCTCTGTGTCTATCTGGATATGTCCCTGTGTGTTGTTCATAATTATCTCTATATTCTTTTTTTACATTTTTAGTCCATTGTTCTCTATTCGTATGATCACTTCTCTTATTTGAATATTGTTGATTGTTTTTATTCGTTTTTTTAAAAAGTTCATTATTTCCTTTTTTATTTGTATTGTTCTTATCTGTATCAATTGTTTCCATTTCTATTTCTTCTATATCTGTGTCATTATTTTCACAGTAGTCTTTTGGTGAAATTCTTTTATTTTTATTTTTGTTATGATTATAGTCAGTTTCATCTCTCTCTAATTTTTTTCTTTTACTATTATATATACTTGTGTTAAGATCTTTCATATTTTTAATGATGCTTTGTTGTTTTTCTTTAAATTTGCTATCTTCTATATATGGTTTGAGTGTTTCTTTAAATTGATTAATTTTTATGGAAAGATTTTCTAATGTTCTAGTGCGAGATTTTATAATTACTTGCATCAGATCTAATGATGCTTTTTCTAGTACATTGCACCATTCATTTTCGTGATCTTCTTCTAATTCGAAAGTGCAATTTTTCTTCAGTCTAAGTCCTCTTGGGACCATATTGGAACTGGTGTATTTTTCCATAAATATTATTTCAATTTTTTGTTTTATTTCTCTCATCATTATATTTTCTAATTCAGACATTTCTTCTTGTATGTCTATATTAGTTTTATGTAATAGTGTGTCATTAGAATCATTCGATATATCAGATAGTATATTATCTCTTAGATTAAACATGTCCATGGTTTTATCTACTATTCACTCTACGGGAGAAGAGAAGAATGCAAGAAAAGGAAAGTGTGGAGTGATATGTAGATAGGACTCAACTAGCTTCCCCAAATCTGATATGCTCCCAATATCAGATGTATAGAAATGTGCGAATAGGGGTGGGTGTGGGGAGCGCTCTAAAAGAGCTGTGAGTATAAACTATGATTTGAAGTGTGTATACACTGTGATAGAATGTGTATGGATTTACCAAAATATCATAAATATAATTTCTTTGAATCATAAATTTTTTGTGTGGTTCTGGTGTTAAGTAGTGTCTCTCCAAAAATGTGAACAAATAAACAAACAAAAACAAAACGTTGACTCTCAAAATTCCTCAAGGACAATTTTATAAAACCCTTCTATTTCTTCAAAATGTGTATGCACGGTGTATTATCACTGTACCTCTAAATAAATTGATACACAAATTGTGCTTCTAAATGGATAAACAAACAAATCGTGATGAATTTAAATCGTGATGAATTTAAATGAATAAACAAACAAATCGTGATGAATTTAAAAAGACTTAACTTCTAGATGAATAAACAAACAAATCGTGATAAATTTAAAAAAACTTTACTAAGATAAAAAACAGTATAAGATCGTTTCAATCGTGTTGTATGGTTATGCCATACAGTGAATCTGTTTAGAGCATATGGGGGTACATCTTTATCGTATAAAAATGCTAAAAGTTCGGATTTTTAATCCTTATGGTGAAAGTTCGGATTTGTAATCCTTATGGTTTTCTTAAGTTGTGGCCACAACCAATTCTAAAACAGTTAAAATCCAAATGTAGTACTGTGCTGTTAGTTTGCAGTTTATTCTCCCCCTAACCGGACCTCTGATATTCCTTACCTCCGTGTTTATTTTCTTTGTATTACCTTGGGTTCTGGGAAGAGTGCTTTTGTAAGTAGGTCGAGTTCTCCAAGCGGCTTTGCCGCTGTTTGAATTTCCTCCGCAACTACTTCCTACCCTGATGTGCGTGTGACGTTGACGTTGTACACGGAGGACCTATCAGGCAACCGGATCGTGGGGGGAGTGTTTCTTGTACTGGAGCCAATCTTTCCACACTCGATGTCAGGTTTTCTACGCGTTTCAGCGCCGTAACTTGCGCCTTTATCAAGACTGTATAATCTGGTGTGTCTTTTAGGCTCCTATATAGTCCTGTTGAGGTTAGGATACTCCCCCTAATTAATGCTCTAATATGTTCCGGTTTATAAAATATCATTTCTTAGCCTTATTCATTTTCTTTCAATGACAGATTCTTTGTATACAAATAATGTTGTTAACACATTTATACTGAAATATATTTATTGAAAATAAAATAAATAAATAAATAAATAAAATAAATAAAACATGTGAGTAAGAAGTGATGTTTAGTGAAAATGTGAAGGGAGACTGTGGTGTGTTAATTCAATTGTTGTCATATTCGAATAAGTATGAGGATATGTGCCATCAAATAATGGTTATTTTCTATCGGGTAATCAGTACACTATTGTACTGTTGTTATGGCAATACTGTTCACTGTTTTCGCTGCACTCACAAGAAAGGATTCAAGTTAAGCTCTGCATTGAGGCCATATGGTGTGAGAGTATTGAATTTGAATATGAGTTCAGCTTCCTTTAATAGTAACATATTTTCCATATTACCTCCTCTGTTATTATGTATCTTTTTTATACCCCAGTATGTGAATCCTATTGGTTTTTTTTGATGTTTTTCTGTGAAATGTTTAGATAATAGATGTTTGCAGTTACCTCTTTTAATGTTGGATAGATGTTCTCTTATTCTATCATGTAACGGTCTGCTCGTAGGTCCGACAGTGCGGATCAGGTCCGCAAGACCTCGCTGAATGCGGAGAGCAATACGCTCTCCGTATTCAGCATTGCACCAGCCGCCAGCAGGGAGGTGTCAATCAACCCGATCGTACTCGATCGGGTTGAATTCCGGCAATTCCTGTCCGCCTCATCAGAGCAGGCGGACAGGGTTACTTCATAACTGGAGTTTCAGGCTCGCTAGAAACACGGGCCCTCAAGCTCCATTCGGAGCTTGATAGATAAGCCCCAATCACTCTTATTCAACACCAGAAGAACATTACTTAGTACTTGGGGGTTAATTTTATTTATTTTTGTTTTTTGCTTCTTTTTAGCCTTTTGTACATATTAGAAGAGCAACCATCTGAATTAGTAAACCAACTCAATTTAAAGGGACACTAGAGTCAAAATTAAACTTTCAGGATTCAGATAGAGCTTAATTTAAGCCACTTTCCAATTAACTTCCGTTATCAAATTGTCCACAGTTTTTCTGAATGCACACATTCTGAGGAACCAACTCCTACTGATCATGTGCAAATGTCCCTGGTATATATGTATACGAGCCTGTGATTGGCCGTTTGCTGTCACATTATACAGTTGCAAACAAATTTATTTAAATTTGTAGATGTTTTTTTTAAAAAAAAAGTGCTATTGCATTTGTTGATTATGCAATTCTACTATATTTAATGGTCCTCAAAGTAACCATATATGACTATCTGCAATTTGTGGGCTAGATAACAAGTGGTGCGATATCATTTGCGTGCAAGCAATATAGGAATATCGCACTCAGGCTAACTTGTGCTCATATTAGAAGTTGAAAGTAAACGCGATTGGGAGAGTGAAATTCCATTTATGTTCATCAGGTTAGCATGACTGAAAACCTTGCATAACAGGTAGTGAGTTAAAAATAGAGTTGCACCAAACACACCAAAAATACATTTAAATTACAGCTACACTCATATAAACACTATCTTTATTATTATTATTATTATCGGTTATTTGTAGAGCGCCAACAGATTCCGCAGCGCTTAACAGATTCTGCATAAATATTAATCCAAATATGTATAAAAGGTTCAAAGGTATATGGCTATGTATTTTATTGCAAAGGGCTATAATATTTATATATAAATAATAATTCCATAATGTTTAATGATGTGTTTTACTGTAAACATTTCACATGTACTTGTATATCTGTTGCTATAGATATATATTTTACATTATCACGCACACACACACACATACATATATAAATAAATAAAAATACATATATATATATACATACATTTTATATATATATATATATATATATATATATATATATATATATATATATATATATATATATATTTAATAATAAAAATTAAAACATTTTGTATGTGAAGAACATAGGAATCTAAAATATGTGTAATGAACTGCGGGTTTCACGCTTTAGATCAAACGTTGTGTCGGGTTAGCACACATGAAAACGTATTTATCTTAAAGTGATTGTAAGGTGTCATGTAGGACGCGCAACGATTGGATGAAGCCAGATTCATCATCACACAGCTAAATAAAGTATGAGATGTGGGCAGAGGAACGGCGCAATGTTTACCATGCACTAGATGGTAAATATTTAACTAATAAAGCAGCTTGATAAAAATTTCATATATAAAATTGCCCCTGTTTTGAAGAGTAATTGAATATACTGTTCCAGTTAAATACAAAACCTTACAATCACTTTAAGGTGTGTTATGGAAATATTAAATAAATTAAAATGAGGAACTCATTTGTTTCTCATATAGTTTGAATTCTGTCAATAATATGTTGTGAAAGTTTGTTTTCTTGTTATAGTAGTACTCACATAATATCCTCTATTTAGCTTTTTCGTCTACAAAGCCTAACATCATTACTCTCTGGTCTTTGCCAGTAAAAGGTTTACCAACCTTTGCATTAGAGCATTTATCTAAAATTGTAACTACTAAATGACAGTTGAGACTTTTAGTACTAGACCTCTAAGTGCCATGTTATCTGCCAAGCTACTTGTTGATAATTTGAATTAGAACACAAGAGTAGAAGACAGGAAAAAATATATATATTTTGCCAACCTCTGTATTGGACTGATAAAAGTGTCTGAAATAGTGAGTTAGCTTGCTTGCCCCAGCTTGGAAACAAGTATAAGACTGTCTGAGTTACAGATAGAAGTAAATAGGATATTAGATTTAAATACACAGCTTAGGTTAGCACACAAGGAAGGACGCTGTGAAGACTACTGGTGATGGCCTGTAGTTCTAGTCTGTACACAGAGGTTGGTAAAATACTGGCAGATATTATAGCTGTAAAAAGGATACTAATGTGCAAGCTATAGCTGAAGGCTGGATTAGTAAAAGCTACAGTGGAGGGCAGGAAGGGTACCAGCTGTTATAGTAGGAAGGGTGCAGCAGTAGGGAGCAGACATAGACACACCCTGCTGAGAAGTTATTCAAATAGATTACAAACAGGGATGTGCTGAAGTTGAGGATCACAGGAAAAAATGTGAGTGTGTTCTAAGCACGAGTTAAAACAGGAATGAGAGGTCTGTGAGGGGTGATTAACAGAAACCAGAAAGGATGTAGATTTTAATAATAAACTTGAGCAGGAACGCACAGGCGTGAGTGCTTGAAATAGGAATTACACTGGCTCAGCTCTCAATGACTAGGATAGCAAAAATCAAACTGCAAACCAGACTGAAGGGATGTTTGAATGTTTGCTATAAGACATGATTATGTTTACAGAATTCTGACCACAAACAAAAAATGCCCTGTAAACTAAACTGTAAACTAAACTGATTCTATAAGCCACTGAAAACAGTATGGGGGAGAGGCCTGATAGCACAAGTATTGCTGGACAATGTGGATTACAAAATCTGAACGAAGATGGAAAACAGGTCTGACTGTGAGCAGATCTGCATTAGTCTAACTGTAAACAGTTATTGGTTTGGTCTACCAGACGGTAAAGAATTCCATGTGCAAATAATGTAACAGTTAGGGCCAGATTACAAGTAGAGTGCTAACATGGCACAACCGCAAGTGGGCAAATTTTCCTGTTTGCGGGCCTGCGATAAATATCCAGCCATTACAAGTGCCTGGTTAATGCGAACACAAGCTCCCAGTAGCAATTAACACTTAAAAAAAAACCAGAGATCAAATCTCTGGTTAATTATATAAATGTCACACAAAAGCCCCCAAAATCAAGTGTCATTAGTTTTAAAGTTGGCGGGTGGACATTGCAGTCTATGGGAACTGTGTGTTCCCAGTAAATATATATTATATACATATATATATACACACACACACACATATATATATATATATTATCGGTTATTTGTAGAGCGCCAACAGATTCAGCAGCGCTTTATAAACACATACATATTGTCTTCAGGCATCAGTGATAAAAAGGTTTTTATTTAGTGACGTTTCCGGACCAAATACTGTTCCTTCCTCTGTCAAACATGTGAAAAAGCCAAACATTTAAAGGCCTATAACACCCTCCCCCTGGTCTCAAATAATCAAGGCTGACCGTGTGCAAATAAAAATTCAATGAAAGGAATATAGCAATGAAAACATGTGTATTGGAATCATCGGTAAATGCAAACTAAAAAACATATGTTGCCACCAAAAGTAGCCAAATATAATATGTGAAATATGGCTCATTGGTTCCCATCCCCCATAGTGTCCTCAGATCAGTGAGAAACAAATATATAGACCAGTGAGTGCTTCATCATACTGCTTTGATTATTCCAAGAGCACCCTGGCAACTGCTGTACCTTTGGTGAGAGTGCGCACACCCTACAACTTTATTTGTTATATATATATATATATATATATATATATATATATAAGTTTATCTTGATCTCATCGGACCACAGGACATGGTTCCAGTAATCCATGTCCTTAGTCTGCTTGCCTTCAGCAAACTGTTTGCAGGCTTTCTTGTGCATCATCTTTAGAAGAGGCTTCCTTCTGGGACGACAGCCATGCAGACCAATTTGATGCAGTGCTCAGTGTCTGAGCACTGACAGGCTGAACCCCCACCCTTCATCCTCTGCAGCAATGCTGGCAGCACGCATACGTATTTTTCCCAAAGACATCCTCTGGATATGACGCTGAGCATGTGCACTAAACTTCTTTGGTCGACCATGGAGAGGCCTGTTCTGAGTGAAACCTGTCCTGTGAAACCACTGTATGGTCTTGCCCACCGTGTTGCAGCTCAGTTTCAGGGTCTTGGCAATCTTCCTATAGCCTAAGCCATCTTTATGTAGAGCAACAATTCTTTTTTTCAGATCCTCAGAGAGTTCTTTGCCATAAGGTGCCATGTTGAACTTCCAGTGACCAGTATGAAAGAGTGTGACAGCGATAAAGCCAAATTTAACACACCTGCTTCCCATTAACACCTGAGACCTTGTAACACCAACGAGTCACATGACACTGATGAGGGAAAATGGCTAATTGGGCCCAATTTGGATATTTCCACTTAGGGGTGTACTCACTTTTGTTGCCAACGGTTTAGACATTAATGGCTGTGTGTTGAGTTATTTTGAGGGGACAGCAAACTTAGGCCTAGATTTGGAGTTTTGTCGGCAAAGACCCGCGTAGCTAACGCCGGCTTTTTTCTGGCCGCACCATAAAAATAACTCTGGTATTGAGAGTCCACATAAAGGCTGCGTTAGGCTCCAAAAAAGGAGCGTAGAGCATATTTAACGCAGCTTCAACTCTCGATACCAGAGTTGCTTACGCAAGCGGCCAGCCTCAAAAACGTGCTCATGCACGATTCTCCCATAGAAAACAATGGGGCTGTTTGAGCTGAAAAAAAACCTAACACCTGCAAAAAAGCCGCGTTCAGCTCCTAACGCAGCCCCATTGTTTGCTATGTGGAAACACTTCCTACGTCTGCACCTAACACTCTAACATGTACCCCGAGTCTAAACACCCCTAACCTTACACTTATTAACCCCTAATCTGCCGCCCCCCGCTATCTCTGACCCCTGCATATTATTATTAACCCCTAATCTGCCGCTCCGTAAACCGCCGCTACTTACATTATCCCTATGTACCCCTAATCTGCTGCCCT
Organism: Bombina bombina; assembly: GCF_027579735.1. Lineage (NCBI taxonomy): Eukaryota > Metazoa > Chordata > Amphibia > Anura > Bombinatoridae > Bombina > Bombina bombina. The sequence continues at coordinate 52,238,686 of NC_069508.1, forward strand.
AACATCGCCGACCCCTATATTATATTTATTAACCCCTAATCTGCCCCCCACAACGTCGCCTCCACCTGCCTACACTTATTAACCCCTAATCTGCCGAGCGGACCTGAGCGCTACTATAATAAAGTTATTAACCCCTAATCCGCCTCACTAACCCTATAATAAATAGTATTAACCCCTAATCTGCCCTCCCTAACATCGCCGACACCTAACTTCAATTATTAACCCCTAATCTGCCGACTGGAGCTCACCGCTATTCTAATAAATGTATTAACCCCTAAAGCTAAGTCTAACCCTAACACTAACACCCCCCTAAATTAAATAAAATTTACATCTAACAAAATTAATTATCTCTTATTAAATAAATGATTCCTATTTAAAGCTAAATACTTACCTGTAAAATAAATCCTAATAGAGCTACAATATAAATTATAATTATATTATAGCTATTTTAGGATTTATATTTATTTGACAGGCAACTTTGTAATTATTTTAACCAGGTACAATAGCTATTAAATAGTTAAGAACTATTTAATAGTTACCTAGTTAAAATAATTACAAAATTACCTGTAAAATAAATCCTAACCTAAGTTACAATTAAACCTAACACTATACTATCATTAAATTAATTAAATAAAATACCTACAATTACCTACAATTAAACCTAACACTACACTATCAATAAATAAATTAAATACAATTCCTACAAATAACTACAATGAAATAAACTAACTAAAGTACAAAAAATAAAAAATAACTAAGTTACAAAAAATAAAAAAATATTTACAAACATAAGAAAAATATTACAACAATTTTAAACTAATTACACCTACTCTAAGCCCCCTAATAAAATAACAAAGACCCCCAAAATAAAAAATGCCCTACCCTATTCTAAATTACTAAAGTTCAAAGCTCTTTTACCTTACCAGCCCTGAACAGGGCCCTTTGCGGGGCATGCCCCAAGAAGTTCAGCTCTTTTGCCTGTAAAAAAAACCATACAATACCCCCCCCCCAACATTACAACCCACCGGCAACCATCCTGTTCCGATCAGCCAATAGAATGCGAGCTCAATCTGATTGGCTGATTGGATCCGCCAATCGGATTGGACTTGATTCTGATTGGCTGATTCCATCAGCCAATCAGAATATTCCTACCTTAATTCCGATTGGCTGATAGAATCCTATCAGCCAATCGGAATTCGAGGGACGCCATCTTGGATGACGTCCCTTAAAGGAACCATCATTCTTCAGTTGGACGTCGCCGGAAGAAGATGGGTCCGCGGTGGAGGTCTTCAGGATGGAGCCGGTCGTCATCGGATGAAGATAGAAGATGCCGCTTGGATCAAGATGGTTGCCGGTCCGGATCGCCTCTTCTTCCCGGATAGGATGAAGACTTTGGACCCTCTTCTGGACTTCTTCAGTGGATGTCTAGCCCCCGCTTGGGTTGGATGAAGATATCGGAGCCAGGACGGATCGGTGATACCCGGTGAGGTGAAGACAAGGTAGGATGATCTTCAGGGGCTTAGTGTTAGGTTTATTTAAGGGGGGTTTGGGTTAGATTAGGGGTATGTGGGTGGTGGGTTGTAATGTTGGGGGGGGGTATTGTATGTTTTTTTTTACAGGCAAAAGAGCTGAACTTCTTGGGGCATGCCCCGCAAAGGGCCCTGTTCAGGGCTGGTAAGGTAAAAGAGCTTTGAACTTTAGTAATTTAGAATAGGGTAGGGCATTTTTTATTTTGGGGGTCTTTGTTATTTTATTATGGGGCTTAGAGTAGGTGTAATTAGTTTAAAATTGTTGTAATATTTTTCTTATGTTTGTAAATATTTTTTTATTTTTTGTAACTTAGTTATTTTTTATTTTTTGTACTTTAGTTAGTTTATTTCATTGTAGTTATTTGTAGGAATTGTATTTAATTTATTTATTGATAGTGTAGTGTTAGGTTTAATTGTAGGTAATTGTAGGTATTTTATTTAATTAATTTAATGATAGTATAGTGTTAGGTTTAATTGTAACTTAGGTTAGGATTTATTTTACAGGTAATTTTGTAATTATTTTAACTAGGTAGTTATTAAATAGTTCTTAACTATTTAATAGCTATTGTACCTGGTTAAAATAATTACAAAGTTGCCTGTAAAATAAATATTAATCCTAAAATAGCTACAATGTAATTATAATTTATATTGTAGCTATATTAGGATTTATTTTACAGGTAAGTATTTAGCTTTAAATAGGAATAATTTATTTAATAAGAGTTAATTAATTTCGTTAGATTAAAATTATATTTAACTTAGGGGGGTGTTAGTGTTAGGGTTAGACTTAGCTTTAGGGGTTAATACATATAATATAGGGGTCGGCGGTGTTAGGGGCAGCAGATTAGGGGTACATAAGGATAACGTAGGTGGCGGCGCTTTGCGGTCGGCAGATTAGGGGTTAATTATTGTAGGTAGCTGGCTGCGACGTTGTGGGGGGCAGGTTAGGGGTTAATAAATATAATATAGGGGTCGGCGGTGTTAGGCGCAGCAGATTAGGGGTACATAAGTATAACGTAGGTGGCGTTCGGCAGATTAGGGGTTAAAAAATTTAATCGAGTGGCGGCGATGTGGGGGGACCTCGGTTTAGGGGTACATAGGTAGTTTATGGGTGTTAGTGTACTTTAGAGCACAGTAGTTAAGAGCTTTATAAACCGGCGTTAGCCCAGAAAGCTCTTAACTACTGACTTTTTTCCTGCGGCTGGAGTTTTGTTGTTAGATGTCTAACGCTCACTTCAGACACAACTCTAAATACCGGAGTTAGAAAAATCCCATTGAAAAGAGAGGATACGCAATTTACGTAAGGGGATCTGCGGTATGGAAAAGTCGCGGCTGAAAAGTGAGCGTTAGACCCTATTTTGAGTGACTCCAAATACCGGAGGTAGCCTAAAACCAGCGTTAGGAGCCTCTAACGCTGGTTTTCACGGCTACCGCCAAACTCCAAATCTAGGCCTTAGACTGTTATACAGGCTGTACACTCACTACTTTACATTGTAGCAAAGTGTAATTTCTTCAGTGTTGTCAGATGAAAAAATATAATAAAATATTTACAAAAATGTGAGGGGTGTACTCACTTTTGTAAGATATTGTATATATGTGTTAATATGTGTATATACACTTATTAACACATATATATTTTCAATTTGCTGCGCTACTTATTCCCTTCACTGCGCTAGTTTTCATGCTGTGTCTGAAGGAAATCTCTTATGTAGAAGATCTTAACCCCTTAACGATCAAGGACATGTCAGGCACGTCCTACAAAAAGTGTCAGTTAGTGACCAAGGACATGCCTGACAAGTCCTCTGGTGTTTTAAGCACTGGAAGCAATCGTGATCGCTTTCAGGGTATTGCAGTGATGCTGTGATATTGAGGCATCACTGCAATACCCTTTTTTACCCACCGATACTGAGAGGGTCACTCTGTGGCCTTCTCTGCATCGGCCATCAATGGTGCCAATTGTTGGTGAGTTGGAGCAGCAGCAGGGAGGCTGGTGGAAGGCCCATCTGTGGTTTAGTTCCGTATCCTGTTAGGTCTGAGTGTACGCAGGAGGGGCGGGGGGGTGCTTTGCGCGTGCCTCATTTCCATTCAATTTAATGCAATTTTATGAGAAGAAGGGAGTGGGAGGGGGAAATCAATGTTGGACAGCTTTTAAGTCAGCTTTTTACAGCTATGCTGCATCACTTTCAAGTGTTTCAACATTTGGGTATCATGGCCCTTTAACTGACCAAATTGACCAAATATAAAAGTTAAAAGGGCCAATGAACACTTTGAGATAATTATATAAAATGTGTAACCATGCAAAGTAAAACAACTTTTCTTATTTACGTGTATTTAAATATGCACCGAGCACCAGCATATTAAACACAGCATTTGCTCATACAGCATAAAGTGCTAGTATCATCTGGTAATGACTCAATTTGTTAACTGCTGGCATGATACAAGAGCCACTGGCATTCTGAGCAGCTGTAGTATTTAAAATGCTGGTGCACTATTATTATTATTATCGGTTATTTGTAGAGGGCCAACAGATTCTGCAGTGCTAAGGTGCACTGAGAATATCTCTCTATCTCTTCTGAATACATCAGGTGAGGCAATGACAAAGTGCATATATATGTGCAGCCACCAATCAGAAGCAACTTAATGCAAGTAAATTGGAATGTATTTATTTATTTTTGTTCATGTCCCTTTAAGTTCATCAAAAGATAATGAAAAAAAGAGGCAAGTTGGAGAATACAAGCAAATGGAAAGCTTTTTTTTTTAATACAAGCATATCATTTTTAAATAAACTTATACACTCTAAAGAATTAAAGTTTAATTTTGATTTCAAGGCCCCTTTAAAAAAATAAATGCAGAGTTGCATAAGCCAATATGAGCAGCCAAGAAACCTGTAGTACCAATTCTATGTCTGTAAATCTGGAATCAAATAACATTTTTCAGTTAGGAGTTTACATACAAAAGATCCTTTGCTGAAATGATGAAAATAAATACTTCTGCATTCAGGGCCAAGGAACATGGAATGATGGATGTTCTGTTTAGGAAATAGGCTTTAATATTTTTTATACCAGAGAGGAAAGGACACATTAATCATTAGGATTCCTATCACTCTAACAGGATATTGGAGAGTCTCCCCTCAAAGTGACCTGCTTCAGCACATTATTAGCATCCGCAGCGTGGTTATCTCTAAGGAATTTTACAGTCTTTAGATTTGACCTGAAAATTGATTAACGTTTGAAGCACTGCTCTGATTTTTAGGATGTTTGATGAATCTGTCAACGTGTAGGAACATCAATGACACTAAGCAAAGTTTTGGTCCAGTTAGAAATTCTAGTCTAAACCAAATGCTTCTGTTCATGTAACAAACCATTGGATTTCTTGCAAGGTGAAAAGATATTCTTCTTTTTGTCACCAATACAAGTGTTCTGTTCTGTAATAAGATTTTGCTGATTGAGTGTTACTAATGGTCTTGAAATGCCTTCAAAATCAAGGTGCTATCTTGACCACTGATGGAAAAGGATGGTAAATGAAACTGGAAGGTCCAGGAAACTAATGAACTAACAAGAACAAAATCGTTCTTCATCTGTCAATGTAGTCAATATAATAATCTACCCTTTGTTTATGAGAACAGAAAAGGTTCCTTGAATTCTACCCATAGACAGACCCGGCGCTGACAAGGTTACTAAAGTTGTCCTTCTGGAGAACACTGTAAATAAAATTCTATTATTAGAAAGTGTCAAGACTTAAAAATGAGTTACTGTAAAGAATGATATCTATGTAATGAAATATACATTAAAGTGTACGGATTGAGAGGCCTCACATTTCCTTTTGATGGATAGTTATGTCCAAGCTTAAACTGGTAACTGTACAATTGTGAGATTTTAGATTGATAGTTACCCTACGATTGGAGATAAACTGGGTTCTCCAAAGCAAATAAATTATACTTTAAATCAAAAAGTTTCCTGCGCTTTTACTATTTTCCCAGTAACTGTACAAGAAATAATATGGTTACTTTTCTCCAGGATTTTTTTTTTAATTTTCCCTATATTTTCTATTATCAATGAAAAGTCGTAAAAATTAAAAGGGACATGAAAATTTTACTTTTGTAGTCCAGATAGAGGAAGCAATTTTAAAAGATTTTCAATTTACTGTTTTCAAATTGACTTTGTTCTTGTGGTATCCTTTGTTGAAGGCAGATTAGTGCCTATGCACATATGCCTCTTCTCATTGGTTCATCAGCTGTGTCCAGCTAACTTCCATTAGTGCTCTGGAGCTGGCAATGTGTTTATTTCCTTAAAACACATAAGACCAGATTACAAGTGGAGCACAAATTAACGCTTCAGTTTTGCGCTTGTCGGGTTGTGCTCATATTACGAGTTGAAAGTAAACTGCTTTTGTTTTCGCTCTAACTCGACAAATGCAAATAGCCGAAGTTAAAATATATTGTGTTCACATTCACATATTCCCCATAGAGGTCAATGGAGAAAAAAAAAGTGGGGAAAAAAAACACCCCACTATAACGCAAACCTGATTGTATATTCTCATTTGCGCTAACCCAACATAAAAATATGAATTTTTCCCATTCCAATGTTCTTCAAATAACAGAATATGTTCTGTTTATTCATAGATACATATTTCTACATATATCTGATGGTTTTTGGTAAAATATATATCTATACATATATCCTATAATATAAAAGGCCAAATGTGTTTGTCCGAAGCTGTCATGCGCAGTAGAGACTGCACAAGGACAAACACACCTGGCCTTCAACAAACTGACCTGTCCGCCGCTAGAACTGTAGACATGATGGGGGCAGGGCTGGCCAGGCATGATGGGGGCGGCCGGGGCATGACAGCGACAGACGTTACAAGGGCAGGGCCGGGCATGATGGGGTTGGGCGGGAGCGGCCATGGCCATGAGAGAAAGAGCACAACAAAGAGAGGGGGGAGAGAGAAAGAGAGAGGTGGGAGAGAGAGTGCAAAAGAGAGGGGGGGAGAGAGCAAAAGAGAGGGGGGAGAGAGAAAAAGAGGTGGGAGAGAGAATGCAAAAGAGAGGTGGGAGAGAGAATGCAAAAGAGAGGGGGAGAGAGAATGCAAAAGAGAGGGGGGAGAGAGAAAAAGAGAGATGGGAGAGAGAATGCAAAAGCGAGGGGGAGGGAGAATGCAAAAGAGAGGGGGGAGAGAGCAAAAGAGAGGGGGGAGAGAGAAAAAGAGAGGTGGGAGAGAGAATGCAAAAGAGAGGGGGGGAGAGAGCAAAAGAGAGGGGGGAGAGAGAGCAAAAGAGGGAGAGAGCAAGGGGTGGGACCGCTGTACTGCAAAAAATGGCCAATGTAAACGGGCTTTAGGACTAGTGTATATATACAGTATATATATATATATATATATATATATATATATATATATAAATAAAAATAAAACAAAATATCTGCACTCACTGGACTTAGGTAAAAGTAGGTTTATAGTAACGTTGCAGGGTACAACACCCCTTCCTCAGACGCTGTTGTACCCTGAAACGTCACTATAAACTTACTTTCACCTAAGTCCAGTAAGTGCGGATATTTTGTTTTATTGGATTGAACAAATACACATATATAGGTGTATATATATATATATATATATATATATATATATATATATATATATATATATATTTTGTTGAAGACCTTTGTCTGACTTTTCCCAACACCTGTGACCTCATATCTCTAAGCCTTTATAACAATTTTGTGCAATATTTTATTTTAAGCAGCTTTTATTAGATGGTGTTATGAGTATAATTGAACTTTGTAATGTACTTTTAATGCGTTTTGTACAAATTTTATTTTTCACGTAACAGTAAACTAGAGCTCTGAGGTTGTGGTAATCATTCTAGCGTAAATTACAATTGCGCTCAAGTGAGCGCATTTACTTTCAACTTATAACACCAGTGGTAAGCCCAACGAGCACAAACCCCCGCAATAAACCCCTTATCGCTTGGGCACAAACGTTTGTGCTCCACTTGCAATCTGGCACATATGGTTGAACACCATCCTGTTGAAAAGTTTAACTAATAATTTTTCTACAAAATCAGATTCTATGGGGATTTCTGTAGATACATAATATGATAAAAAATGATTGTGACTGGCCCCATAGTTATATGCAAACAACAGAGCAATAATAAAATGCTCTAACATATTATAATGTTTTATTTGTGTCCATTTAGATACCAAATAGTGGTTACATTAAAGGGACACTCTAGTCAAAATAAAAAATTTCCAATTCACTTCCATTATCTATTTGTGCACAATCTCTTTATATGCACACTTTCTAAGGCACCAGCACCTACTTAACATGTGCAAGGTTCACAGAATATAGGTATATATGTTTTTTTATGGTCTGAGGAAGGGGTTAAAATCCCTGAAACGTCACATCAAAGGATATTTGATTACTTTAATACTGGAGAGTGCCTTTCTATTTGGAGTACTGGATTACTGTGTTTAAGAGCACCCTGGAAGTTGCAATTACATTGGGAGTGCTGGTCTGTGATTTGTATCATATATATATATATATATATATATATATATATATATATATATATATATATATATATATATATATATATATATATATATATATATATATATATAGTAACTTTAAAATTTGTCAGGAAGAAATCAACTTACTCATTTGAAATTCAAATTAAGTGCTTTTGCATTGTCATTTTTTATTATGCCTTTATTGATGATGCTATTCTACTCTTTATAGTGGTCCTTTAAAAGGAAAGATGTTCTGTCAATATATAAATATGTTATGGTAAAGTCAGAAATCTGGGTAATTCTAGGATTCCCCAAGAGGCTGTGGGGAAAGCTTAATATACTGTACTTTTACTTTAGCTGTGGGTAAAGTTTGGTGTACTGTAATTCCCCCATCGACGCTTTTTAAAAAAAATTTTGCCCCACTTATCCTCTGGCATCCACTCCAAGTGAACCTTGGGGAATGAGGTTTACAAGTGGGGCTTTGTCCCTCTTGAACCCCACAGACAGAGGCAAAAAAAGATAGTGAATATGGGGAATTACAGTGCATCGTCTCGATCAGTCTGAGGGGATTTATGATCATGCATCAGGCTTTACCACAGCCGATTGGTAATGCTAGGATAACCCAATATCTGACTATACCCTCAACATACACACAAAAATAAAGTCTATCACTCGCTCACAAGCTCTCAGCTGAGTCAGTTACCGCATTTGGCAAAATGGGACAAGCCCAGGTACCACGTCAAGGTATTTTCCAAAACCTGGGACCCTAATACAGCCACACAAATGCAGGCTCACACACAGGTGCAAGCTCATATTCAAACTAAGAACTAGTCAGGGGTCACATACTTTTGTAATCACCCTTAAGCACAAGCAAAACATGCGGTAACAGACTCTTCCAGTTTCTTTTAAACTTAGCTGAGAGCTTGTGAGCGAGTGCTAGACTTTATTTTTGTGTGTATTGTAATGTCTGTTTAGTAATTTACCCTAGGGACTTGCTCCCAGGCTGGTCTGGGTCAAGACTGCATGTGACTCTAGAAATAGTGTAGCTTTTTGAGAGTGCTATAGCACCATAGCTGAGCAGTGTTTCAGGGTCATGTGATGTGTCCCTGGTCCGGTCTGGGAGCACTGTTCCACTATATATATATAAAATCAAGTCAGATAATAAGCACTCGCTGGATTTAAGCACAGCACACTTTATTAGGCAGTGACGTTTCGGGGCATTCACCCCTTCTTGTCTGAAGAAGGGGTGAATGCCCTGAAACGTCACTGCCTAATAAAGTGTGCTGTGCTTAAATCCAGCGAGTGCTTATTATCTGACTTGATTGAATATTACTTTAAGCACCCTGGTCTATATTTAGGGTTGGCAAGTGAGAGTGCACTATTTGGATCCAGTATATATATATATTGTAGAAAAACAAATCATCCCTCCTGGGTCAGCCATCTGGGTGCAGCATTGAGATGAATAGAAGCAAAGATTATGCACTCTCAGGCTTTTCACAAATTGAAGTGTCAAATTTATTAGATGACGTTTCAGATCTACATAAGACCTTTCATCAGATCAAACAGTGAATATATATATAAACTTCACAAGGATCATAGAAGACAAAATTAAACTTTCATGATTAAAATAGAGCATACAATTTAAAAACATCCAGTGTACCTCTATGATAATATTCAGTTCTTTCTCTTTAAATCCATTGTTAAATGTATGTCCTTCCTAAGGTGGGCTTAGAAGTGTGCATGTGTCTTGAACATTATATGGTAGCATAGTTTGCAACAATGCTTGTAACAATGTTATACAAACAGTACTCAGGTCACGTGCATGCTCTTGGTGTGGTTTCAACCAAACTAAGAGCGAGGAGTAAATTTAATAGTAGAATTGTATTTGAAAGTTTTTTTATTATTATTATTATTAAATTGTACATTGTCTAAATTGAGAAATTTAAATTTTTCAGGTACTTTTAAAATCAAATGTCTATACTTTACTATGTTGTATTGGATCTTAAAAGTATTAAAGCACAATATTACAATTACCATCATAGAAGTTACATGTCCTGCATAAACCAACGTTATAACCATGTATGGTGAGTTGTGTCAGGTAGTAAAAGGGATTCAATTTGTTAAAGGGACATGAAACTCGCATTTTTTTTTTCATGATTTAGATAGAGAATGTAATTCTAAACATCTTTCTAATTTACTTATATTATCTAATTTGTTTTATTCTCTTGATATTCTTTGCTGAAAAGCATATATAGATATGCTCAGTAGCTGCTGATTGGTTGCTGCACATAGAAGCCTCGTGTGATTGGCTCACCATGTGCATTGCTTTTTCTTCAACTAAGGATATCTAAAAAATAAAGCAAAATAAATAATAGAAGTAAATTGTAATGTTGTTTAAATTTGTATTCTCTATCTGAATCATGAAAGAAAGATTTTGGGTTTAGTAGCCCTTTAAGATTAAAGGGACACTGAACCCAATTTTTTCTTTTTTGATTCAGATAGAGCATGCAATTTTAAGCAACTTTCTCATTTACTCCTATTATCATTTTTTCTTCATTCTCTTCCTATCTTTATTTGAAAAAGAAGGCATCTAAGCTTTTTTTGTTCAGTACTCTCTACAGCAATTTTTTATTGGTAGATGAATTTATCCACCAATCAGCAAGGACAACCCAGGTTGTTCACCAAAAATGAATGTTTATGATTCAGAAAGAGCAGCAGTCTTAAGACACTTTCCAATTTACTTCCATCATCAAATTTTGTACAGTGTTTTTATATTCACACTTTTTGCGAACAAGCACCTACTGAGCATGTGCACAAGTTCACAGGGTATACGTATACTAGTCTGTGATTGGCTGTTACATGATACAAGGGGCTGGAAAATGGGAGAAAAAAATAAAAACTTGCCAGTAAAAAATATACTCTTTATTTGAAATTCAGAGTAGGGGGCCAATTTATCATATGACGGGCGGACATTATTCGCTGTAGCGAATCATGTCCGTCCGACATCGCTAAATGCCGACAGGATATGCTGTCTGTATTTAACATTGCACAAGCATTTCTAGTGAAATGCTTGTGTAATGACGCCCCTGCACATTCGCGGCCAATTGTCCGCTAGCAGGGGGTATCAATCATCCCAATCGTATCTGATTGGGACGATTGCAGTCCTCCACCTAAAAGGTGACAGAGAAGTTAAGGAGCAGCGGTCTTATGACCACTGTTTCTTAACTTCCGTTTCCGGCGAGCTAGAAAATATGGGGGTAGATAGCAGCATTCACTGCTAGTCAAATCTACCCCTAGGTGTCTTTTTATTACGCTTGTGCAATTCTACTTCCTTTAAAAAAACTGGGAAAAAAACTTCTAGACCTGTAGACAATACTGATGTCAGTACAGAACACCTAGATGCTGCAAAGCCAATGAAAGATAGTAAGGATCTCAAGGATTAACCAGAGTGACAGAATGCAGTGTTAGTTACTTTAGTTTTTAAAGATACTAGAAAGAGTTTGAATCAAATCTAATCAGACATGTTGGCTGTAGCCAAGTCAATTGTATCTTATAGTACTTTATTCACAAATAAGATTTTAGTTATTTTAACTCTAACATTACTGGTTAGATTTACTTTAATATTCTGTTTTAGACAGATTTATTAATGCAATCACTTGTTAAAACCTTTTAGAAAACACATTTTATAATATACATTCAACTCTAAATACCAAGTAGGCATACAAACGTGTGTCTGTAAAAAAAAAAGAAGAAAAAAAGTGTTATACAGTGAGTGCAGAATTATTAGGCAAATGAGTATTTTGACCACATCATCCACTTTATGCATGTTGTCTTACTCCAAGCTGTATAGGCTCGAAAGCCTACTACCAATTAAGCATATTAGGTGATGTGCATCTCTGTAATGAGAAGGGGTGTGGTCTAATGACATCAACACCCTATATCAGGTGTGCATAATTATTAGGCAACTTCCTTTCCTTTGGCAAAATGGGTCAAAAGAAGGACTTGACAGGCTCAGAAAAGTCAAAAATAGTGAGATATCTTGCAGAGGGATGCAACACTCTTAAAATTGCAAAGCTTCTGAAGCGTGATCATCGAACAATCAAGCGTTTCATTCAAAATAGTCAACAGGGTCGCAAGAAGTGTGTGGAAAAACCAAGGCGCAAAATAACTGCCCATGAACTGAGAAAAGTCAAGCGTGCAGCTGCCAAGATGCCACTTGCCACCAGTTTGGCCATATTTCAGAGCTGCAACATCACTGGAGTGCCCAAAAGCACAAGGTGTGCAATACTCAGAGACATGGCCAAGGTAAGAAAGGCTGAAAGACGACCACCACTGAACAAGACACACAAGCTGAAACGTCAAGACTGGGCCAAGAAATATCTCAAGACTGATTTTTCTAAGGTTTATGGACTGATGAAATGAGAGTGAGTCTTGATGGGCCCGTGGCTGGATTGGTAAAGGGCAGAGAGCTCCAGTCCGACTCAGACGCCAGCAAGGTGGAGGTGGAGTACTGGTTTGGGCTGGTATCATCAAAGATGAGCTTGTGGGGCCTTTTCGGGTTGAGGATGGAGTCAAGCTCAACTCCCAGTCCTACTGCCAGTTTCTGGAAGACACCTTCTTCAAGCAGTGGTACAGGAAGAAGTCTGCATCCTTCAAGAAAAACATGATTTTCATGCAGGACAATGCTACATCACACGCGTCCAAGTACTCCACAGCGTGGCTGGCAAGAAAGGGTATAAAAGAAGAAAATCTAATGACATGGCCTCCTTGTTCACCTGATCTGAACCCCATTGAGAACCTGTGGTCCATCATCAAATGTGAGATTTACAAGGAGGGAAAACAGTACACCTCTCTGAACAGTGTCTGGGAGGCTGTGGTTACTGCTGCACGCAATGTTGATGGTGAACAGATCAAAACACTGACAGAATCCATGGATGGCAGGCTTTTGAGTGTCCTTGCAAAGAAATGTGGCTATATTGGTCACTGATTTGTTTTTGTTTTGTTTTTGAATGTCAGAAATGTATATTTGTGAATGTTGAGATGTTATATTGGTTTCACTGGTAAAAATAAATAATTGAAATGGGTATATATTTGTTTTTTGTTAAGTTGCCTAATAATTATGCACAGTAATAGTCACCTGCACACACAGATATCCCCCTAAAATAGCTATAACTAAAAACAAACTAAAAACTACTTCCAAAACTATTCAGCTTTGATATGAATGAGTTTTTTGGGTTCATTGAGAACATGGTTGTTGTTCAATAATAAAATTGATCCTCAAAAATACAACTTGCCTAATAATTCTGCACTCCCTGTATTTAAACAGGTATTTAAAAAAAAATGTATTAACATTTTTGTTTTCTTTAAAAAAACTCATGTTCTTGCCCTCAATAAACCTATATTTGTTTGTCCCACTTACATAGGCATTATTATGGGCTGGGCTATAAGGTTTGTTTCTTTCCCAGAGCGACCATGAGTTCCATCCATTGATCTAGCCATTTATTGCGTGCTGAAACCGCCACTAGTAGGAACGACAAAACTAACACTGCAGTATTTGTTTCATCTTAAATTTAAAATGATTTTATTTAACTTTTTTAAGACAAACTTATTTTTGACATATATAAACGCTACTATTTTATATCCATGATAGAAAAAAAATAGAGTACAGTGTCTCCAATATTCCATTCCTAGAATAATACTTTTTCTCTCTTTTGGGCCCGATAATCTAAATGTTGTTGGATGAGACATGAATTTTCACACCGTCCCTTGCAAAGTCTGCCCTCGTGGAACTATCTTTAAAAATAGTAAGTTCTTCTGAGTTGTGAGATGTCTCCTATAGAAAATAATGAAGCTTGCTGGAAAGGGAAACTTTGCTGGGTAGAGGGAAGTTAGCAGTGAGCAGGTGGGGGGGGGGGGATTTAAAAATTAAATTCTGTATAAAAAACAAAATCACATTCATGGCTGGATTGGCCTACCAGGATACCAGGATATTTCCCAGTAGGCTGTAGCAGCTGAATTACACAATCTTGAGTATCTTCTTCAGATCACACTATTGATAATCATTTTCCCCACTGTGAGGGATGGATGAAATTAGGTTGTAGAGTGCCTGTATAACAACTATGTGGCATTTTTTTCTTACTAACTAATATAATTTAAATATGAAAAAAATATTGGGGGAAGGAGTATACCAGTAATTCCCTTAAAAAAAAAAAGTGCGTGTGCGCATTCAACGGAGTCAAAGAAAAATAGGGCTGGTCTTCAATTTTTCCAGGACTGCTTTTTATTCCCAGTCCTGCCCTGATTGCATTATTATTATTGGTTATTTGTAGAGCGCCAACAGATTCCACAGCGCTATTAACAAAGGTGGAGTACAACAAAACAATTATAGGGATCAAATGGGTAGAGGGCTCTGCCAAGAGTTGCACTGTTGTAGTCAGCTCTTGAGAAGGTGATCAACAAACAGCTAGACTCTTAGGCTTACATGCTAAGGGGGGGTCAGGGGATAGCAATGAAGGAGAGGAACTGGTATAAAGAAAGGTTAGCATAGGTTGTATGCATCCCTGAACAGTAGAGTCTTTAGGGAGCACTTGAAGCTTTTAAAACTAGAAGAGAGTCTTGTGGAGTGAGGCAGAGAGTTCCACAAGATGGGAGCCAGTCTGGAGAAGTCCTGTAAATGGGAGTGTGATGAGGTGACAAGAGAGGAGGAGAGTAGGAGGTCGTGAGCAGAGCGAAGGGGACGGGAGGGAGAGTATCTGGAGACAAGGTCTGAGATATAGGGGGGAGCAGTGCAGTTGAGGGCTTTGTATGTCAGAATGAGATTTTTGTGTTTGATCCTAGAGGCAAGAGGAAGCCAGTGAAGAGATTGGCAGAGAGGTGCAGCAGATGAAGAGCGACGTGTAAGGAAGATGAGTCGGGCAGAGGCATTCATTATGGATTGTAAAGGAGCTAGGCGGTAGGTGGGGAGACCAGAGAGGACAGAGTTGCAGTAATCAAGGTGGGAGAGAATGAGAGAGTGGATTAAAATCTTAGTTGTGTCTTGTGTAAGGAAGTGTCTAATTTTAGAGATGTTTTTAAGGTGGAAGCGGCAGGCTTTAGCCAATGACTGAATGTGAGGAGTGAATGAAAGAACTGAATTAAATGTGACCCTGAGACATCGGGCATGCGGGGTAGGGGTAATGATGGAGTTGTTGACAGTTATAAAGAGATTGGGGGTGGAGAGTTTAGAAGAAGGGGGAAAAATAAGCAGCTCAGTTTTGGAGAGATTTAGCTTGAGGTAGTGAGAGGACATCCAGTTGGAGATGTAAGAAAGACAGTTAGTGACATGGGATAGAAAAGAAGGAAATAGGTCTGGTGCAGAGAAGTAGATTTGGGTGTCATCTGCTTACAAATGGTATTGTAAACCGTGGGACTTTATTAGGGAACCTAGTGATGACGTGTAGATTGAGAAGAGAAGGGGACCGAGGACAGAGCCTTGCGGTACTCCGACAGAAAGTGGTGATGGGCAGAGGAGGCCTCAGAGAAGGCTACACTAAAGGTACGGTTTGACAGGTAGGAAGAGAGCCACGAGAGGGCTGTGTCACATTTGCCGACGGGTGGTCAATAGTGTCAAAGGCTGCTGACAGATCCAGGAGAATAAGCAGAGAGAAGTGGCCTTTTGATTTTGCTGTAAGTAGGTCGTTGGTAACCTTAACAATTGCTGTCTCTGTGGAGTGATGGGGACGAAATCCAGATTGCAATGGGTCAAGGATTGCATTGTGCTGTTTTCTGCGTATAGCTTTTTACAATCGCCCCTCTATTTTCATATGCATGTGTTTTTTTATTAGGGTATTGAGTATTTTGTGTATTTGGTCACAACATCTCTTTCTTTTTTAGATTTTGAGAAAAAACTGAGTTCTGTAGGGTGGAAATGTTTAGACAGTTATGCTTGAATTTGAGAGACAATTTTATACAAGCTAATGGATTGCCCATGTAGAGCCCACTTTATGATAAAATAAAAATTACACTTTGTATTTTGTACTTATAAGTACAATTTTTTCATATTTTTTTGCATATCTAGTGTACTTACATTTTTATTTATGCTGTTGATGTGTATATTTAATACAATTTATTTCTGTTTAATTTACATACAAATTTAAAAATTTTGATCAAATCAGATTTTTGGCGAACAATTTTCTTAAGATTTTTGATGCACTTTAATAATAATAAAATTAATAATAATAATAATAATAATTTATGCGTAATTTAAGTGAATGGTTCAATTATTCATTTTTTTGTGATTTTTCATTTAAAATGATGCATGTAAAATTGTGCATGTATTTACTTTCCCATATGAAAATGCAGTATACGTCCTTTAACGAGGCAACCTGTTTTCAGGGTAAAAAGTAACTTTAGATCATGGAAATAGAAATTATGGTGAGCATTCTTAAATAATCTTGCCAGCCCAGAGACCTTTAGTTCATTGGCCCTGTTTATCTATAAATAAAATGTGCATAAATGATGGCATTATCAATTCTGAAGCTTTGCATTTTAATCTAAATATACATTTTAAATTTCCCATTGTCACTGTTTTGCAATATTTATCCATTGTTGAACATTCAGTATTAATCATAGTGTCAGCACAAAGCTTTGTTGTAAATTTCTAACGATTTTAAAGAAAAATGGCAGATATTTAGCACAATATATCAAGGTATAATTTATGTCTATTAATCTTCATGACAAGACTAAAAGGAAACACACATCACGCTTTAATGGGTATTGCTTGCATTTAGTTTCTAAAATGTTACATTTTGTCTGGAAATCTATCGTTGTGAAAAAAATAAAATTTCAGTCAGGTCTCTAAGGTGATAAGTCTTCAAACATCTGGAATAAAAAAAGAATTCCTACATCTTTCCCATATGTGATGCTTAAACACTTATGTGTAACAAATATTGTCAGCATCTAACTGACTGTTAGATTTTAAACAAAACACATAGGGTTAGATTATGAGTGGAGCCAAACAATTGCACGCAAGCAACAATGGGTTTATCATGGGTGTTTGCATGCATCGGGTTTATAGCTCATATTACAAGTTGAAAGTAAGCACGATCATTTGAGCGCAATTCAAGTTAACTCTCGTCCGGTTAGCGTGATTTCAGAGCTCTGGTTAACTGCTTCGAAAAACAAAAAAGTGTCACAAAACATATAAAAAATACATTACAAAGTACTGTTACACTCATAATAATACTGTTATCCTGGTCCAATTATTGTTCAATGTTACCATATTTATTCATGATTACAAAAGGAAATTGATATCTATGTAGTTCATTTTCAAAGCTTATGACATATTTGTGTAATTATAAATCTTCTTACTTCATTTGTCTGTACCAGGGGTGCCCACCTCTTTTTATTGAGGGCTAGAAGTACATCATGGTCTAGATTCACTAAGTATCTAAAGACTCTTTGACTCCAAGTTATATGTAATCTTATGAAGCTGGGTCACTAAAAAAAATGACAGTCATTAAAGGACCAGTAAATACAAAGGAGTTACATTAAAGCAACACTCAAGTCAAAATTAAACTATCATGATTCAGATCGAGAATGCAATTTTTAAAATGTGTCCAATTTACTTAAATTAACAAAATGTGCACAGTCTTTTTATATCTACATTTTCTGAGTCACCAGCTCCTACTGAGCATGTGCAAGAAATCACAGTATATGCATGTGTGATTGGCTGATGGTTGTCACATGGTACAGGGGGAGTGGAAATAGACAACTTTGAAATTTGTCAGAAAAAAAATCTACTACTCCTTTTAAGTTCAGACTTAGTGCTATTGAATTGTTTTCTTATTATGCATGTGTTGATTATGCAAATCTACTGTATTTACTGGTCCTTTAATGACTGAATGAACCTCACTACCCCTTTAAACTGACATTTTTTAGGGGCTCAGCTTCATAAGATTACATATAACTTGGAGTCAAAGAGAGTCTTTAGATACTTAGTGAATCTAGAGAATGATGTGCTTCCAGCCCCAAATAAAGAGAGGTTGGCACCCCTGGTACAGAAAAATGAAGTAAGGAGATTTATAATTACACAGATCATCAGCTTTGAAAATGAACTACATAGATATCAATTTCTTTTTTTAATCATGAATAAATATGGTAACATTGAACAATAATTGGAGCAAGAAAAGAAAATAAACAAAGAAAGATTGCAACATAAAGCACAATGTTTCAAGTGATAATCATTCAGATGCTCACAGGAATCGATAAACAATTATTAAGGATCTGCTGATGTCATTTGCTTTGTAAAAAGGGCTATTATGTAGTGCAAGTCTAGCAGTCTGCACTATTTACATCTTACCTTACAGCCTGACCTTTTAACCCTTTAACTCCCAGAGAGGTTTTAAAAAGCTTATTATGATGTCAAGGGTTTATGCAAATTGCAAACCTTCTCCATTCATGCCCTTTTCATTCTCTAGCTTTAGTAAGGTTTATTATTATAAACTATGGGTCAGATTACAAGTGGAACGCTAAATATCACTTTCATAAAAGCGATTATTTGCGCTCCAATTTGTAATACCAGCGCACGCAAATGTGCGCTGGTATTACAAGTTGTAAGCAATGCGAACACGAGAGCACAGCGAAGGGGGTGAGTAGCGCAGCGATGCAAGCAAATTGAAATATATATATATATGTATATGCTTATCTACATATATATTTATGTGTTAAAAAATACATATACACATATTAACACATATATATGTATATAAGCATATACATATATATAGTTACTGGGAACACACAGTTCCCATAGACCGCAATTTAAAGACACTTTTCAGTGCCATTTTTTTTTTCTAACACCCCACACCAGCCATTGCTATTTTATTACAAAATAAAGATGCTGCCATTTTTATTTTTTTTAATAAAAAACACTCCACATTATTTTGGGGCATTTGGGGCACATTTATAAAATTAACAAGAGATCTGATCTCTAGTTATTTTATAAGCACTAATTGCCACTGCAAGCTTGTGGTAGCAATAATTAGCCACTTGTAACGGCTGATTAATTATCGCGCGACCACAAATAAGCAAATTTGCCTGTTTGCGGGCATGCAATAATGTAGCGCTCCACTTGTAATCTAGCCCCTATATGTACTATTATAGGTAGGCTTGTGCATTTGCTTCATTACAAAGGCAAATTCGCAATAATTACACTGATATTTGTTTCCTGTTTAATTAAACAAATATCTGAACGAATGCAATAACTTAAGAGAACAAAGAAAAACAGACAAAACTCATCAGTATCCATTTTATTCCTTTAAATCAGCTGTAAAGGGTTAATTACCTCTAGAGTGCTGGAAAGACGCTCTCATCCAGACCTTCTTCATAGAACCCCAGGTCATACCTTGCTCATAGGATTCTTTAGTGTGGCCAAGGGCTCCAGTAAAAGTAAGTATAAGTATACACGTGAACGTTTACATTTATATTTGTTTAATGAAAATAAATGTTAATATTTCCCAAATATTAAGGATTTGTTTTGTTTTAAATAAAATACTGAATAGTGCAACAGACACATATTCAGAAAAAAAACGATTTTTTCAGAATATTCTTTATGAAAGATTCATACTAACCTAATGAATTGCTGCTGCACATCTAATTATAGGTACTAGACAAACATTAGTTTGTGATACGTATTCAAAGAGACAACAAACACCTTGACATTTCTTATAAAATTTGTTTGGTTGTAAAACAACTTTACAATTTCTTTCAGAATTTATTTTGCTTCTTATTTTATGTAATTTAGCTCTTAAAATTGCGTCTTTTCTAATTCTCAGAACTTGAAATGCGCCGTCATGACTTTGCAAGGCTAACCTGATTACATGTTTGTCGCTAAACAGCTTTAGCTGATAACTGGAAAACAATGCATATTATACTAACATTATTACTGTTAATAGCCTTGTTGTCTGTGAACTCAAGCCCAGATTGGCATCTCCAAATAAGGAGTGGGTGGCGTTTGGCTATTGAATAAAAATAGTTGTTGTAAAAAGGAAGTTAATTTATTGTCTTGTGGTGTTAACAGTCTATTAATAAGGACATAGAAGTACAATTTTTTTTTATTTTATTTCTATTTTTAAATTTACCTCTTTATCCTTTGTTGAGATTTAGCTACTTTCCATAAACACATACTGCTGTAGGAGTGTGCATAGGTCTTGAGCACTATAAGGCAGCAAGGGATTTGCAACAATGTTTGTGGCAATGTTATATAGTACTCAAGACATGTGCATGGTCTCGGGCCTACCTTAGTATGCTCTCATAAAAAGCAAGTCAGTTTCAACAAATGATACGAAAAAGAAGTTACATTTTATAACTAAACTAAATAGGATTGTGTGTACTGTATGTGAATCATGAAAGTTTAACCATGACGTCCTTGTCTTTTTAAAGGAACATTAAAGTCATTTTTGCTTCTTAGTTTCATCTAAAAGAGAGGATTTCAAACTATATTATTATTATTTTGTTTGTTTTTTTAAAAAAATCATGTTCCTATCCTGAATAACTCAATATTTTTGTCAAGGGTATAGAGTCATGTCCCTAAACAATTGAGCTTTGGGAATTTTTTTTTTTTTTTTTCCCCCCAACCTATAAACATAAGTAGGAAGTACACAGCAGATATTTTCGTATGAGTTTCAAATTAAACAGCTTTTTACATTGTACAGAGACAAATTAATTATTGTGTGCTAACTGAGGAACAGGGTGTAGAAGCAAATTCTGCTATTTCCTAAAGGGGCAGGCTGTACCAGTTTCTGATTGGCTGTTAAGTCTGTTTATTTTAAGAAATAAATGACTAAGGCTGTGGGTGGCCAGAGCACTAAGGAGGTAAATAGCCAATGGGGGGAAGTAAAATTTATTAATGTTGTGAGTTTTCAGATCATAAAGTGATGGTAAAGTTGGAGTGAGTAAATTAACAGTTTTTACATTTAAATGCACAACCGTTTTTTTCTCTCACTTTCCTAAACTGCATCTAATTTTTCTTTTATAATTTTCTTTATTTAGGAAGCAAATACAACCAGGGACAAAAACATCCCACAATAGTACAAAGTATGAATACCTAAGTACGCGTTTTGATAAACCGGTACATAAAGTACTACTAACAAAGTATACTAATCTTGTTAAATATACTAGAGGAATTTCCATCAGTTGATGCTAAAAAGAGAACAGGAACAGTAGCATAAGATATCTTCCTGTTTTATATTGAGTTAATTTCTTTTGGTGTTTATGGCCAACTATAAATGATGAGTCACTGCGTCCATAAGTGGCTTTGCTGGACTTAAGAGCCTCTCGTTTCAACAAAACATAGTGAACAAAAGAAAAGGCCACAAATTTCAAACAACTGTATGAATAAAGCAGTTGGCAAGCATGACATTGTTATAGACTATGTGTTTAACTTAATAAAAATGTGCTCTAAAGAGAAATCTGTCAATGTAAAACTCATAAAGTAACACGGATCTAGGGTTATTATGTCCCAAGAATATGTAACATTAACATAGCAAATCTAAACAAAGTTGTCCGCAGCACTAGAATCAGAGTAAGAAGAAGAGAAGAGAGAGGCATAGTTAGAGAAGTAGAGAGAAGGGGGAAGAGGAAGAAAAAGAGAAAAAAAATGGTGGGGGGATGGAGGGGAAATCACTTTATCAGTATTCATGCACCCTCCAGTCCGACATCTTGTTAAATAAACTAGCAAGGGTCCACAGCACCATATAATGAGGAAAAATTCTTGTCTTTGTAATTTATTTAACTTTTAGCTGACAAAAAGCATGTAAGCACACAGCAGCAAACAATAAGCAATGTTTTGGGTTATTCACCCTTATTCATGCTAATACAGGACACCTGTATGCTGCTACTTAAATATCATATCCCTTAACCCTTACATGACCATTTACAAAAACATTTTAAAATACACTGTTTACTGCCACCTAGTGGTCACAGTTTAATAAAAAAAACTGATCTCCCCTATTAAAAACAAAACTGCTTATACATATAACTTTTAAAATTTATCTTATATGATATGATACAATCATGCTATATGTTGCCTATTCAGAGAAATTTATGTTGCAATGCTCAACTTTTACAAATTTTTATCACAGAAATACTGACATGTCAATTTCCCTGTTAATCCCCTTAGGGGCTAACGTATCCAATTTATAAATCTCCTCTCTTTAATAAGAGTTCCCTATTGCCACCCCTTCTCAGGGTGCCCACACCGTCAATTTGCCACTTGTCATCCTAGCGACAGGGTGACAAGTGGTATCTCCAGGGATGCCGACTCTGAGAGAATATCTAACAACCTCCGTGTGTTGTCTGAGCCCTGACGGCCCACAGTGAACCCCACCTGATCTAGGTAAATGAGCAACGGTAACACCTTAACTAATCTGTTGGCCTAGAATTTTGAATACATTTTAACATCAATACTGATCAGTAAGATCGGCCTATAACTTTCGCACAGACTTGGATCTTCCCTGTTTCGGGAAAGTAACAATTTCAGCCTCTAAATACTCCCTAGGGAAGGAGCCCAACTCGAACGCCTGCTTGAAAACTCGTAAGAGGATAGGGCTCAACTGATCTCTCAGTTTTTTTTTTTTTTTTTAACATAGAAGACGTTATATAAAACGTCAGGGCCCGGTGCCTTGTGTAGTTTTAATGCATTGATTGCATCTGCAACCTCCTCCTGCATCTATTTTATATATATATATATATATATATATATATATATATATATATATATATATATATATATATATATATATATATATATATATATATATATATATATATATATATATATATATATATATATATATATATATATAAATAAATCTTCCACAAAAGTAGGCACTCACTGGTCTTGTATAAAACATGAAAATGTATTCAATCCATTAAAAGAAGGTTACATGACGTTTCGGTACATTCCTGTACCTTTATCAAATGTGACCGCAATATCAAGAAAAATATTAAAGTATTAAGTTTTAATATTTTTCTTGATATTGCGGTCACATTTGATAAAGGTACAGGAATGTACCGAAACGTCATGTAACCTTCTATAAATGGATTGAATACATTTTCATGTTTTATACAAGACCAGTGAGTGCCTACTTTTGTGGAGGATTTGTGCATCATGGTTGGTAGTGCACCTTGGCAACTGGAAAATGTAAGATTGTGCTTTCTCTAAACTTGGATTGTATATATATATATATATATATATATATATATATATATATATATATATATATAATATATATATATATATATATATATATATATATATATATATATATATATAATATATATATATATATATATATATATATATATATATATATATATATATATATATATATACAATCCAAGTTTAGAGAAAGCACAATCTTACATTTTCCAGTTGCCAAGGTGCACTACCAACCATGATGCACAAATCCTCCACAAAAGTAGGCACTCACTGGTCTTGTATAAAACATGAAAATGTATTCAATCCATTTATAGAAGGTTACATGACGTTTCGGTACATTCCTGTACCTTTATCAAATGTGACCGCAATATCAAGAAAAATATTAAAACTGAATACTTTAATATTTTTCTTGATATTGCGGTCACATTTGATAAAGGTACAGGAATGTACCGAAACGTCATGTAACCTTCTTTTAATGGATTGAATACATTTTCATGTTTTTTAAATTCAATTACCTTATTGTAAATTCCTCATTTACTATCACTTTAAAATGAAATTTTAAAATTGCTGTATTAAAATAAGGCAATATTAGTAGCCCTTCTTGCTCAAAACCTAACTTATCTAACAAAACTATTAAATACACTACTGCTTTACATTTTAAGACTGTTTGTTGGGCGGATTCATCCTACTATATAATGATTCTAAACACAATATTTTTTTTAATCAAAACTTCCTATGTTCATGCAATTACTTATAAAGCCTTAATTGTCCATTGCAAAATCATTGAAAGGACCCTGTATTAGATGAGATCTTTTTTTTATGCATGTAAGCTACCTGAATTGTACCAGTAGACTAATAAACGGGAGGAAATTAAGACGAAAAAGAAGAGGGAAATAATGGTGGGGAGGACATTAAAATGATAAAAAAGGAGAGGGAGATATTGCAGATGACATGAAGATGATTATTCAAGAGGAAAAGAAAAAAAAATGAAAATAGTCACCATTCTCAGCAGCAGCCCACAGCAGAAAAATAATCTGTGACATCAAACCAAAATAAACTGTATGTTGACCCTTTTATGGAAAACCTTTTTACACTTTTTCCCCAAGAAGAATTGCATTTGCGTTTTCATCCATTCTTCTGCAGTTCATTCCTCCAAGAACAGATTGAGGAACAGGTCTATCAGTATTTTTATATTCCTGGGTAAATAATTATGCTTTCCAGGATTATATTCTTTCAATTCTCTGGTTTCAAAGTATCATGTGAAAAGGAAGAGAATTTCTGGATTTTTAAGATCTTTCAGATTTTTTGGAATTCATTCCTTTTCCTCTTTGGCTAAGGGATCAGTGGTTCCAGTCAACTACGTTAATTGTTTTAATAAATGTATGGCACAATTTTGAACTCAAAATGCATGTAGTAGTTTGTAAATATTCTTCTTCTCTGGTTGGAAACTTTTTCATGATCCACAAAAATAAAAATGTTATTTCCACATTAGACTTGTTAAATGTTTAAATTTGTGTTTATTAAAATAAACATAGAATTGGAATACTTTTAGTTTCAGCATGCATTTTTACTTATACTTATTTGGGCTGGCATCCACTGCAAAGATTTACGTTTAGTGGTTACTCTACTTTATGTCTTCAGGACATAACTGGTGGATACCATCAGCATAAGAAATCTGAAATGTTTTTTGGGGTTTGCATTTTCTTTCAAAATATATATTAAATCCTTTGAGAGTTTTGTTCCTTGTTTCATGATAAACAGAGATTAGGATTGACGAACAGTAGGAGTTTTTTTTGTATCTCAGTTGGCCCAGGATATGAAAAGGTGCCAGACTGTATTATTTTTTAGAATCAAGTCTGCTTTAGGGAGGTTTGGTCTCCTCAACTAATTTGTTTTAATTTATTCTCCATAGATTCGCTATAGATCTACGACCTGAGTGTTGTTTAGAGTCTTACAAAATTATATTCGTGTTTATTTTACCACTAGAGGGCGTTCAGAACAAATGATCTATAGCAGATGACTGAGAGATGACTCATTTCAGTAGGGTAGAATTCCTTCTTACTATTTCAACAATATTCATTTTAGGTTTTTAGATTTCAAATGCTGATTTTCTGAGTTACTTAGGGTTTCTCCCACAGGTGTTTTGCCTCGACTATTTTTCTGTACATTTCCCAATTATTGGGGAGGCCAGAAACAAATTTAGAAAGACCAGAAAAAACTAAAAAAGATTTGCAATTTAATGTCAGAAATTGGATTTCTCTCCCATTTGATATAAATGCAGTGTTTCTTTATTCCTTACAAACATAGGATTAGATCCTTTTCAAGCAAAATTTTATAGTGATAGGTTTGCTTTATAGCAACAACTGTGTCACAATTACTTGCATGATGGACACTATAAACACTCTTCGGCAATTAAGTAATTAATGGTCGCATTGTGGCATCGCAAAATGAATTGTAAAAATTCTTAATTTCTTTGAGTGATGCTATACAGTATTAGGGTCAGTTTTTTATTCCTGTTGCTATTATTTAAAGTTTGTAATAATTCCTACACAAATGCTTTAATTAAACCTGCACAGAAGTCCTTAAATGACAGCACTGCAGGAAAAACTCAATTCAAATAATCAAAAATAACACACTAATAAACCCTAACCATAGCCTCTCTCCATGCTTATAACGTAATGTAATACTGGTTTAACTCACAACCATTACCTACCTACATGAAACGGCCCACCTCAATTATCCCTAACCATCAAAATTATCCCTATTATTATTATCGGTTATTTGTAGAGCACCAACAGATTCCTACATTTATCATAGCACAAGCAAATGCTTGTGCAGCCCTGGCCCCTGCTCAACAAACTGCATGACATCAAGGCTTGACAATAATCCTGAAGGTGGCAGTCAAGATAAGTGGGTGAATCTGCACCACTGGCTCTCCAAAGCTGCATCCGCAGCAATATAAATGGTGCTAAGAATCTATATTCATAGTCTTCTGGAGTGTTAGGAGTTATACATTGTTGCAAACACTGCTGCCATATAGTGCTCAAGATGCCTGAATGTGCAAGTCTATATATTCTCTTCAACAAAGGATACCAAGAGAATAAATTAATTTATAGACCTAAATTGCATGTGCTCTTTGAATCAAAATAGTTTAATTTGGAATTTCCTGTCCCTTTACCGTCTGTGAAACCACACGGAGAAATAAAAGCTTGAATAGCCTGGAAAAGGCTTGTTTCTTGTAGAATTTATCTTTTTAACCAGAGTTTGCCATTATATGGTGTATGCAATCCAGACAGCTACACCAATCTAGACAGTGGCTGAATTTCAGATAGCTTAGAATGGTTTAGAAAATGAAGCTTAGTTAAAAGAACATGAAAGCCAAATATAATTCACACTTACTGACTATAAATATATTTGAATAGATAGAAAAAAATATAATAGCTACTTAAGATATGTTCATACATCTTGTTTTGGAACAGAAATCAATACAAGATTCTGTATCATACCTCCGACCTCCGTAATGGGTCGATTCCAATACTTAGAAAAAAAATATGTAATGTTTTTCCATATAAAATGACTATTAAATTATATAGAGATTTTGTAAATAAACCAGTTGACAAGTATTCTTCTCAAGAATTGGTATTGATTGAAAACATGGATAAGAACTGCCTTTGAAGGCAGTGGACTTGGCTATACATCTACTGTGTGCTTATATTGTTCTCCAAATTATGATAAAAGTTATAAAGTCCAGAATGATACAAATAATAAGTATAAATAGTTGTCTTTAGGGTGAAATATGGTACTATCTTCTCCCTGCATTATGGCTGCTACCTCTGCCATGTTTTCCTGGACCGTTATGAGTTACACATGCTGCAAGGTGTGCAGGCTGGAACATGCTTTGCCTCTCTGGACAGCGCATAGGGCTGCCAGTCAAAACTATTTATGTTCCACCCTGTATACCCTGCACCATGTGTAACTTCTATGTACATACATTCTGATCCTTTATGAGAATCTAAATGCAGATATAACGAGTCAATCATGCCGTTCAGTTCTTTTTGGAGCCACATTTATTCTTGTGAAAAATCAACACACTAAGATCTAGATTTGCACAGATCTTACTCTGGTGATCTTTCACAAGAATAAATCCTGCTCTAAAAATATCTTTATGGCATGAGCAGCCACCTACTTCTGCATTCGGAACCTCATGAAGGATCCAAATCCACATATCTACTAACTCATAACAGTCCAGAATAACACAACTGAAGGGGCAACCCTACCCTGTATGCAGTCCCTATAACATTTTAAAACAAACAATTATAAATTATGAGAAAGCAGTTGTTAGCATATCATTATATTTTTAATTGGTGCAACATTTTATTCCGTTCAAAACATCCTTTGAAAATTCAGTATGCTTTGATTACAATTACACACTATGAAATTAAATGTCATATTTCTCGTAAAATACTAACCCTTCAGATGTTAAAAGCTTCTACGCCAATGCGATGCATAAGAGTGTGTAATCTCTGTTAAACACTGAATGAGTTAAGATGCAAAATAAACTAGAGAAATTATGTTTACATGCATGATTACTGCTTTTATATTTAGATGTACTGAAGGCATAACTCAAAATACCATATTTTATCGAAGTGATAGTAATGAATAGATATACAGTGTAATTTCAGCACATTTATATTTATTAAAATAATGTCTTTACATACCTCAGTAGCAAACTGCTGTAATCCTCCGATATTAATTGGCCCTTCTTCAGCAGCATATAAATTGCATCCACCTACACAAAGGTCTGATGTTGGACATACCATTCCACATGTCAAGCCAAGAGGGTTATCAGAAAAGATGGTTTTGGCAGCTCCATAGTAGTTCTGCACACAAAATTAAGTTGTCATTAAAATCCCATTAATGAGAACATGGATATAATATAGTGCTGAGAGCAGTCATTTTTAACACAATGTCAACGTTAAAGGTTTCTATTTTTTTTCCCTTCATCTTTGTGAGGAAGAGATTTAGGAAACCACAGCCAATATAGCATGTTTTATATAAATTTAGAGAAGAATTTTGGAATTTAAGGTAAAACTATTACATAGAATTCTGGTTAAATCGATTAGTAATTATATTCTAAATGTTAGAGGGTCACATATTGTGCAGACAAACAAGTCATAGAACATTATTATAGATACATGTTTGCACAATATGAGAGTCGAGACTGTCATGCTTTATATTTTATAGAATAAGAATGTACTAGAATAAAAAGGTTATGCTCCTACAACAAACAGTTGAAGGTTTACCTACAAAAAAATAATTGTTAAATACATTGTTACACAGAGACCGCTATAGAAACTAGATGTGTGCATAGACAAAAACAAATTTATTTGGAAAATAATTCATCATAAAATAAAATTTCTTTAGTTTCGTCCAAGATTATTTCCTGAGGTCTTTCAGTTTGGTCGGATTATACTATCATGTACACATTGTTGCCAACAATATTTTAGATGGACTTTAATTGATGACTTCTAATGAAGATGCACTGTAGCTTACTTTTAAATCTAGCCGTGCCATTCTAATACCCCGTGATACCACTGCACACTTCAAAAATATTTTTTTTGGTGAGCTAAGGGTTTTAACTGTTCTCAATCTAGCTACTAGAGAACAATTCAGTTGTGCTGGGTGGTGGGAGCAAAGGGTATTAGAATGGAAGGGCTAGATTAAAAAGTAAGTTACAGCGCATCATCATTAGAAGTGATCGAGTCCATCTAAAATATTGCTTAGATTCCTGATTTAAAAAAATGTAAAGTTTACCATAACTTTAAGAAATGTAAATCCTCCTGAGCATACATATGTTTGCTTTTCAAGAAATTATACCAACAGAATAAAAGGAATTTTTGATACTAGAAGTAAATTTTAAACAATTAAATGATCCATCAAAATAATGATTTTTTTTATTTTAATTTTCATGTCCTTTTAAGTTTCATGAGAAACCCTGGAAAAAACGATTAGCTTATGAAATTCCTAATTTATTTAGGTTTTATCGGTTTAAGTCACAATGTTCTGTAATATGAAGTACAGAAGTTGTTCCGGCTTAACCTATGTAGACAGCATCAATTACTGCATTCAGTTTCATCACTAAAGGGGTGTCAGGAATCTGAGTGGACATGTGCAGTCTGATGCCTCTGGATGCGGAAGAAAGTGGCTGCACGCTGCAGTTGGTTCTTTAAGGAGCAGGGTTTCTTCTTGTGAGTGCAACACTAAGATATGGGGGCATATGTATCAAGCTCCGAATGGAGCTTGATGCCCCGTATTTCTGGCGAGCATGCAGGCTAGCCAGAAATAGCAGTGATGAAGCAGCGGTCACAAAGGCCGCTGCTCCATAACCCGGACAGACATCGCCGGAAATCAACCCGATCAAGTATAATCGGGTTGATTGACACCCCCCTGCGAGTCTGCAGGAGGCGGCGTTGTACCAACAGCTCTTGTGAGCTGCTGGTGCAATGATGAATACGGCAAGCGTATTGCTCGCCGTATTCAGCGAGGTCTGTCGGATCAGGTCCGACAGACCTTGATAACTAGAGGCCATGGAGTGCAACACTCTAAGATATGGATTTGCACAGATCCTAGTGCACTGATCTTTAACAAGAAGAAATGGCTAAAAAAAGAGCTGAATGCCATGAACGACTGCCTTCTTCCTTATTCAGGGTCTTCCAAAACCTTCAAATAGCCACATCTAGATCTTATCTTACTTAGGGCACAGCCTTTTATCTCAGTGCATTGTATTAGATTTTCACAGCTAGACAGTGCTAGTTCATGTGTGCCATATAGATAAGATTGTGCTCGCTCCCATTGAGTTATGCATGAGTCAACACTAATTGGCTGACATGCACATTTTTAAAAAGCACTGAGATAAGGGAACAGTCTGCAGAGGCTTATACAGGGTATCACAGAGGTAAAACGTGTATTTTTATAACCCTTTTTATGCAAAACTGGTGGAATGGTTAATTAAGGGATTATCTATATTTTAAACAATACAAATTTTAAAGTAGACTGTCCCTTTAAACTGTATGCCAACTCTTAAGTGGATTTTTTCAATCCCCCGGGACTTGACCCAGCCGTGAGCAGGTGGCACATTGCACAAGCAGTGGCTTGTGCAATAATAAAAGCAGGCAGCATATTGCTGTCCGCTAGCCACAATGCTGGATGGACAGGGGCAGATAAATTAACCCTGTATGTCAACAAATGCCTAAACAAGACTCAGGATTAGTTTATTAAAGGGACATTAAACTCAAATTTCTATCATGGATTTGGAAGAGCACTATCAAATCTGGCACAGTACTATTAGTAGAAAGTAACACACAAGTGTTTGTGTTTTGTGTGTGTTATGGAATTTGCTGTTATGTTTTATAGTGTTTTCTGCTCTGACTTAGAAATGTATAGAATTGTTGCAAAGAAGCAGGGGTAGGAACAGTGTTGTCTGAGTGGGGAACAAAGAACTAAAGTACGTGAGCTAGTTGCTGTATAAATGGACTCTGTGTCAGATATATTCAGGGACAAAACTACAGGGGGTGCAGAGAGTCACAATTGTGATTGGGCCCCCCAAGGGTGGGGGCCCAGCTTAAAAAAATGATATATATTTTTTTAAATTAAAAACGTTGACCTGCCACTGCCTGCACTGATATCATGTGAATGTTTTACCCATTGGTGTTTATCTATGTGTGTGTGTGACTGTGTGTGTATTTATGTGTGTGTGTGTGTGTGTGTGTGTGTGTATATGTTTGTGGAACCAGCAAATTACAGACCTTGTTACTACAGCAAGGGGGGGGGGGGGTAAACAGTGTCACTATACACAGTATGGGGAGGCTGGACCACGTCACAGACTACTGTGGTCACTTTATAAAGTACTGGGGTGGGTAGGGTCAGGCCAGCCATCTCACCAGCATATTACAGATTGTGTCACTGACTCACTATATACAGTACTGGTGGGTTAAACAGTGTCACTATATACAATAGGGGGTCAGACCATCTCACAGACTGTGGGTACAGGGTACCTCCTTTTGCAGACATGTAATCTGATTCATATTTGTTTTCTGTGTTAAAAGTTAAAAATAATAATAATAAAATAAACTGATATGTATCAAATTCACTTTTTTTTGGGTGGGGGGGTGGAGGGGCCCTTCTTAGATTCTTGCACCTGTGCATACTAGTTACGCCTCTGGATATATTTCTAAACAACCTGGATTTATCAACACTGCATATTGTTGATGAGGATTATATTTGAACCCTATTGCGTTGTCTCAGCAAACAGTAAGTAACTTGCTACAATACCCACAAACATAGCCATAGCATGTACTGAATATAATTTCCCTGTGTTTGACTCTGATGCAGAACTTAGCTCTGAGGTCCCAAGACTGCTAAAATGGATTCAGAGATTTGAAAATTAACTTATTGCTTTGGATATTACTGACACAAACAGAAAAAAGGGCTTTACTGCTTCATTTAGCTGGAGAAAAAGCATATGACATTTATGATATCTTTGCAACCGCTGACACATACAAGGATGCTAAAGATAAACTGACAACATATGTTCTCCCTAAAAAGAATACTCAATATGAAATATACATATTCAGACAGACAACACAGCAGGGTGATGAACCTTTAGATGCATTTCATACCTCCAGGTTACATTTGCACCCAAGAATTGTGAGTTTTCTGATGTTGAAAATTAGATTAAAGGGATAGTAAAGTCAAAATTACACTTCCATGATTCAAGTAGAGCATGTCATTTTAAGACGCTTTTAAATTCACTTCTATTTGTAAATATACTTTGTTATCTCTGTATTCATTGTTGAAAAAGAATGTGCACGTATCCTACACTAGTGGGAGCTAGTTGCTGATTGGTGCCTGCACAAATTTGTCTCTTGTGATTGGCTTACTAGATCTTTTCAGCTAGCTACAAGTAGTGTAATGTTGTTCCTTCAGCAGAGGATAACAAGGTAATGAAGCAAATTTGATAATAAAAGTAAATTGGAAAGTTGTTAAAAATTGTATGTTCTATCCAAATCATGTAAGACAATGTGGGGTTAACTGTCCCTTTAAAGCACAAATACTACAAACCTGCACTTCTTCAAAATGTAAGAAATATGCACTGAGACGATCTGAACTCTTTTTAAAAGAGTTACTTGATTATGGCAAGTTGCAAGCATAGAAAATAGATCTACTGATAATCAGATTATTATAGAGTTCAAAAACACAGTTCAACAGTACAACCCACAAGAAAGAAACAGATCTCATTTGTAATATGCAGAAACTGTGTTGGTTTATATCCACATAATAGGGCTTGTCCAGCAAGGAACAAACAATGCAGAGCATGTGGAAAATGTAATAAGTTTGCAAAGCAATGTTGAACAAGATTTTATCAAGTCTCAAAAACATACGGCAGAGCAGTGGAAGGTAAATCTAGTTAGATCTCCTGATCAAATAGGACAATGATGACAAATGTGTATTTGTAGTAAACAGCATGTGTAACCTAACTCAGCAACAAGCTGATGTATTCTATGCTCACTGTGAGTGAACAAACATTTCACCACAACATTTCACAACTACAGTTATTACAGAGTAATACATATATGTATGTATATGGATCAAAACCCCTTAATGTCATTGGTCAATTTGCAGTCACATGTACATTCAAACACAACAAAACAGCAACTGTGTTTTATGTTGTAAAGAGTCAAAACTCTTCTCTTCTGAGTTGTGAAACTTCATCCAATCTGGGATTTATAAAGCTTATGAGGGCAGTCTCACCTGGAAAGGACATAGGCTCTATAGCAGATCAATAAGTACAGCAGTACTCTCACTTGTTTGATGGCATTGTTAAACTAAAATATTGTCAAGTACAGCTGGATATTAATCCATATATAAAACCTGTAATGTGACCACATAAAAGAACTCAAATTCATCTATGGTGAAAGGTTGATGCTGAACTCAAGAACCTTAAAACACAAGGAATCATTGAAAGAGTGCAGTGGCCAACCTCATGGGTCTCCCCAATAGTATCAAAGTATATGCCATCCCAACAACCTTAATAGTGTAAAAATTTGCAAAGACATGAGGCAAGCTATTACTGCCATCATCGGGGAGTGCTGTGCTACTCCAACATTAGAAGATATAATTCATGATTTTAACTAGGCAAACGTCTATACTAAACTTGATTTAAAATCAGGGTATCATTAACTGCAATTGCATACAACAAACAAACAGATATATAATCACTTTCTAAAAACCATACATGGATTGTGGAGATACAAGAGCCTACATTTTTCAAAATGCAATACAGCAAACATTGTCTGGAATATCAGGAGTTAATAACTTCAGTGATGATATTGTGTTTGGAGCTACTCAAGAGGACCATGACAAAAACCTCACTTTAGTTTTTGAGCAACTACATGAGAAAAAAACTTGTCTTAAATAGTAATAGGTGTGATTTTAACAAAACTAAATTAGAATTTTATGGATTTGTTTTTTCATCTGAAGAATATCAGTAGATCCAAAGAAAGTGGAAGCAATGCAGAATGCAAATCCTCCTACAGACTCCAGTGAAGTCTGAAGATTCCTAGGGATGGTTATTTACTGTTCTCATTTCATCCCTAATTTCTCTACTTTTGCCACACCTTTGAGAGAGTTAAAGAGAGGTGTGTCATGGCATTGGACTGATACTGAACAACAACATTTTCAAATTTAAACAGAATTTGACCATTGAAAGGACAAAGTCCTATTTTAACCCTCAATGACAAAATATTAATTTAGTAGATGCTAGCCCTGTTGGGTCTAGTTCCTATTCTGAAAAAAAGGAAAGTGTTATAGCATTTATTATGGTAGCCGTTCTCTAAATAACATGGAAAAACTAAATTTATGCTTACCAGATACATTCCTTTCTTTCCTGGCAGGGAGAGTCCACAACTTCATTCCTTACTGTTGGGAAATACAACACATGGCCAGCAGGAGTAGGCAAAGACACCCCAGACAAAGGCTTAAATATCCCTCCCACTTCCCCTATCCCCCAATCATTCAGCCGAGGGAACGAGGAAAAGTAGGAGAAACATCAGGGTATAAAGGTGCCAGAAGAAAAACAAAAAGGGAGCCGCCCAAACAAAGAATAACTAAAGGGTAGGGTTGTGGAGTCTACCTGCCAGGAAAGAAAGGAATTTATCTGGTAAGCATAAATTTAGTTTTCTTTCCATAAGGCAGGGAGAGTCCACAACTTCATTCCTTACTGTTGGGAAAACAATACCCAAGATCCAGAGGACTTGAAGGAATAATAGGAGGGATTAAAAAAAGAGGCGAACCCTAATCTGAGGGCACCACAGCCTGAAAAACCTCTCTCCCGAAAGCTGCTTCAGCCAAAGCAAACATCAAACTTGTAAAATTTAGAAAAAGTATATAAGGAGGACCAGGTAGCAACCTTTCAAATCTGATCAGTTGAGGCTTCATTCTTAAAAGCCCAGGAAGAAGAAACTGCTCTAGTGGAATGAGCCATTATCCTCTCAGGAGGCTTTTGTCCCACTGTCTCATGTGCTAGGCGGATGACACTTCTCAACCAAAAAGACAGGGATGATGTAGTGGCCTTCTGACCCATACGCTTACCCACATTGATGACAAACAAAGATGAAGATTGTCTGAACTCCTTAGTAGCCTGAAGGTAGAACTTCAAGGCACGGACCATATCTAGATGAAGCAAATGTTCCTTCGCCGAAGGAGGATTGGGACACAAGGAAGGAACAACAACCTCTATATTAATGTTGCGATCTGACACCACCTAAGGTGGCATTAAAAACAAGGCAAGGGGGGTCACATTGCAAGGCAGAAATCTCGGAAACTCTGTGAGCAGAGGCAATAGCCAATAGAAACAGAACCTTTCAAGGTAACAGTTTAATGTCCACATTATGCATGGGCTCAAACGTAGTCTGCTGCAACAACCAAAGAACAAGATTGAGACTTCATGGCGGAGCCATCTTTCTAATCACAGGTCTGATCCTAGTCAAAGCCTTAATGAAGGACTGCACATCCGGAAGCTAAGCTAATCTCTTGTGCAGCAACACCAACAGGGCATATATCTGTCCCTTCAGAGAACTAGCAGATAAACCCTTCTCCAGTCCATCCTGGAGAAATGATAGAATTCTGGCAACTTTAACTTTATGCCAAGAAAAACAACGCTCTTCACACCAGTGCAGGTAAGTCTGCCTCACCTTATGGTAGATGCGTTGAGTAACTGGCTTATGAGCTTGAATCAAAGTGTCGATGACACTCTCAGACAAACCTCTCCTGGCTAAGACTAAGTGTTCAATTTCCCCGCTGTCAGCCTCAGAGAATCTAGAATTTGATGAAGGACGGGACCCTGGTTCAGCAGGTCCCTGCGACAAGGTAACCTCCATGGAGGAGATGAAGACAATCACACCAGATCCACGAACCAAGTCCTTCCCGACCAGGATGGAGCAATTAGAATCACTGATGCTTGCTCCTGTTTGATGTGGGGAACCACACGAGGAAGAAGAGGTAATGGAGGAAAAATATATATAAGTCTGAACCTCCATGGAAACGCTAGGGCATCTATTCAAGCAGCTTAAGGATCCTCAATCTCAACCCATAATTGGGTAATTTGACATTGAGATGGGAGGCCATGAGGTCTATCTCTGGCATCCCCCATCTGCTGCATATCTCTGCAAAGACCTCTTGACGAAAGGCAAAGAATGACTGGGGGGATAGGGGAAGTGGGAGGGATATTTAAGCCTAATCTTTCTAAGAGACCATCAATCAACTCCATACTGCATTACTGGTAGAACATTTGCAGTGCTGATATTCAATCGCAAACGTCAGATCAATATTCCCGATATAAATTGTTCACTCACAGAGAGACAACCAACAAGGACAAGCCAAGAAGAAAGCTTAGATAAATACTATCATACTAAACCTGCTGTTTTTGACATTGGAGATAGAGTCCTGTGTCGGCAAGTTCGACGACACAAGTTGGATACATTATATTATGTGGTCCCATATACAGTTATGAAAAACTAAGGATCAATGAACACTGCAGTAAGAAATGGGCATACAAGGACACGATAACCTGGATAATAACTGAGAGAAGGGGGGAGAAAACATAGCACACGATTCGTCCTCAGATACTAGAAGAAAATACCCCCCGCAGAGAAAACAGAAGACCTCCTGAATACCTTACTATGAAATATAATATTGCAGTGTTTTCATATAATGTATTATAATGTCAACATGCAACACTTTTTTGTGCTATATATTTGGTCTTATTTCTAAATATTATGCATAGTATAGATCAAACATCCTCAAAATTGGCCCTCCAGGTTTGGAACTACATTTCCCATGATGCTCAGCCAGCTGATATGCTGGCTGAGCATCAAGGGAAATTTAGTTCCAAAACCTCTGGAGGGTCAAGTTTGAGGATGCCTGGTATATATAGTTATATTTAGTTATATCTGTGTTTAGTTTAATTGTTATGTTTCTAATCTAAAGTAAGGAAGAGATACAGTCTTTGCTGTTATGGTATAATATATAGTGTTTTCTTCCTAGCTTGTGTGTGTAAGTATATATATATATATATATATATATATATATATATATATATATATATATATATATATATACACACACATGCATACATACACATACAGCTGCACTTTTATTTGACAGAACTTGAACAATGATTACTCAAAATACAAAATCTGTAATATACAGTATCTTACAGTGCCTTATGTTAGATGCAACAAACTAAAAAAATGACTTCAATGACCCTTTATTAGGACAATCATGAAATAAATGTGAATAAAATGGTCTTCATTTTTAAATTATCCCATTAAAGCTACCAAGCATAAAAAATATTAAACACATGGGGCTGTGTAAATGTTTACTGTTGAGATGCGAGAGCACTTAGTATATTAAATCATAATTTATTCTGAAAATTGTTTCCCACTTTCCCTATAATCCCAGTTAAAAAGAGCACTTGATCACTACAAACTGGTATCAGATGCTGATTTCAAAAGCCAAGAAATTAGCACCAGGATTCTGGCCCCACTAGCTCGTTAGCATTCCTAGAAGTACTAATTTATAATCAGTGCAAGCTATTCTTGGCATTAAAATTATATATACTTTTGTGCCAGTCAATAAAAATAAAAAAACGCCACAGCCTATCAGCTGATTAGAGTTTATATAATCTAACATCAGGTGCTGAACCTGTGTTCAAGTCAGAAAATAAATAAAGCCCACAGCTGTACTTGCTACTTGTCCAATTTTGCTTACACACACACAATATGGCTAAAAGTATGCGGACACCCCTACTAATAATTGAGTTCAGGTGTTTCATTCATACCTTTTTCTAACAGGTGCATACAATCCAACATATCTATACAATCTCCCTAGACAAACATTGGCAGTAAAATGGGTTGCACTGAAAAGTTCAGTGACTGGAATACGGCATTATCATAGGATGCCACCTTTGCAATTAGTCAAATTATTAAATTTCTGTTCTACTAGATCTGCCCATAAGCTGTAAGTGCAATTATTGTGAAGTGGATGCAGCTAGGAACAACAACAGCCCAGTGACAAACTGGTAGACTAAGCAAAATCAGAGTGGAACTGCCAAGTGCTGAAATTAATAGTATATAAAAACTGGATATCATATGTTGCATCAATTACTACAGAGTTCAAAATTGTGTCTGGAAGCAACATCAGCACGAGAACTGTGAATCTGGAGCTTTGTGAAATGGGGTTCCATGGCCGAGCAGCTGTATTGCCAAGCATTAACTGAAGTGGTGTGAAGCATGCTGCAACTGGACTGTGGTGCATCATAGTGCACTATCCGGCTATATGGAATATTCTGGGTTTGGAAGATGCCAGGAGAACTCTTCCTACTGGAATGCATAGTGCCTACTGTAAAGTTTGGTGGAGGAGAGATAATGGTCTTGGGCTGTTTTTCCTGGCTTGGCCCCTCAGTTATAGTGATGAGTCATATTTATGCTTCAGGATACAAAGACATTTTAAACAATTGGGTGCTTCCAACTTTATGACAACAGTTTGATAAAGGCCTTTACTTGTTCCAGCATGATTGTGCCTCTGTGTACAGAGCGAAGTCTGTGAAAACATAGATTGACAAGTCTGGTGTGTAGGAACTTAATTGACCTGCACAGATCCCCAAACTTAACACCTTTGGACACCTTTTGGGATGAATTAGAACACCAAATGTAAGCAAGACCTTCTAATCCAACACTAGTGCCTTACCTTACAAATGCTCTTTTGGCTACATTTTTTGTAAAGCCTTCCCAGAAGAGTTGCAGTTGTTATAGCTGTAAAAGATGGAGATCTTTTTGTGTGCCAAGGAAGTGTTATTGTAGAGAATGTAGGTTTTGTAAAATGCACATTATTGTGATAATTAAAGGGACATTAAAAACAAAATAAATGCTAGATAGAATGATGCATTCACAGGAAAGATTAGTCTGAAAATAACCTGTAGATGTATTTTATAAAGTTTCATTAGCTGTTTAAATATTGACAAAATAAGTGTAAAGTTTTAGTGTCTATAAAACAATGGGAGCTGCCATGTTGTAACTTAGGTTACCTTCTCTGCTGTGGCCAATTAGAGACAGTTATAAATCGGCCTCTAGAGTGTGCAGTCAATGACTTTGTGAAATATAACAGTTTTCTAACAGGAACTGAAATAGTTCACCATTTCAGAATGAAATTACAGGAAAAGTGTTTAATGTCCCTTTAACTACTTGTACTATTATAAAGAAGATTGGTAGGAGCGAGGTGTGTCATCAATTATGTTTTATGATGTCATTTGTGAGTGTCTATAGTCAGGCTATATGGAGGAATTGTAGTGATATTTATCTTCTGAGCTGCCCTATGTTATAACATAAAAAGGGTAGAGCTTAAAGGGACATAAACACCATTTTTTTATGTGGCTGAGACTTCATACAATTTTTAAATAGATTCCCAATTTACTTTCATTATCAAATTTGCTTCATTATCTTGTTATCCTTTGTTGAATGAGCAACAATGCACTACTGGGAGATAGCTGAACACCTTGGGTGAGCCAATGAAAAGAGGCATATATGTGCAGCCACCAATCAGCAGCTAGCTCCCAGTAATACATTGCTAGTCCTGGGCCTACAAAGGTATGCTTTTAACACAAGGATACCAAGAAAATGAAGCAAATTAGATAATAGAAATAAATTGGAAAGTTGATTAAAATAGTGTATGTTCTATCTGAATCATGAAAGAAAAATGTTGAGTTTCATGCCATAACCACATATGTTTATAGACAGACAATTTAATTCAAACAGATTGACAATCTACATACATTTACTCTGTTTTAAGAGCTCCTAATATATTTTAATAATTATTTATTTGTTGCTGTTGCGTGGCCAGCGTATCAAAATTAACCTCAATATTATTGTTTTATATGTGGAATGAAAGAGACATATATTTTCTTCTTTTCAAATAGGATGGCTTTCCAAAAATTGTAATGTTATATGATATGAGGACGGGACTCCTGGCGGTGTTTGCGCCACTATAAGTGAAGAGACAAATTGACTCTGTATTTAAAATAAGGACTCCATTACATCCTTATTGTCACAACTATATATAGCTCTGGAAAACAATTAAGAGACCACTGCAAAATTATCAGTTTCTTTGGTTTTACTATTTATAGGTATGTGTTTGCATAAACATGATTTTTTTTTGTTTTATTCTATAAACTACTGATCACATTTCGCCCAAATTCCAAAATAAATTACTGTAATTTAAATAATTATATTATACATACCACTGCTGTGGTCATCACTATCCTCTTGCAAAAACAGTGCTAGTAGTACCTTAAAAGTAATTTGAATAAAAAATAAAGAACTATTGATCATCCTAAAAGAGTTAAAAGGAAAAGTTTTGAGTGAGAAAAAGAAGGGTTCGATTTTGGCTTTATTGGCAGAGGGATACAGTGAGTGTCAGGTTGCTTCCATCCTTAACATTTCAAAGATGGTAGTTTATAAGAACAAGGTCAAGCAGCAGACAATGGGGCCAACAAAGCTACAGACCCACAGTGGGCAAAAACAACTCTCCACCTCCTGGGATCATCACCAATTAATTTGAATGTCACTCAACTGTAGGATGACATCAAGTTTACTAGAAAAAGGATGGCAAATGGCAGTTGGGTTGAAGTGCATAGCGAGGACGCTTAGAAACAGGCCCCTAGGGGCTGGTCTGAAGTCGTGCAAAGCTAGAAAAAATACCTTTATCAATGAGAACCAAAGAAGAGCCAGGATGAGTTTTGCAAAAGACCATAAGGATTGGAATGTAGAGAACTGGAGTAAGGTTACCTTCTCTGATGAATCAAATTTTCAGCTTTGCCCAACACCTAGTCATCTAATAGTTAGACAAAAACCTGAAGAGGCATATAAGTCACAGTATCTCACTCCTACTGTGAAATTTGGGAGGAGGATTATTGATGATCTGGTGGTTCTTCAACAAGGCTGGAATCTAAAAGATTTGTCTTTGTGAAGGGTGCATGAATCAAGCCATGTGCAAGGTTATCCTGGAAGAAAACTTGCTTCCTTCTGCTCTGACAATTTTCCCCAACTCTGAGAATTTGTTTTTCCAGCAGGACAACACGCCATGCCACACAGCCAGATCACTTAAGGTGTAAATGGAGGACCAACAGATCAAGACCCTGTCATGGCCAGCTCAATCTCCAGACCTAAAACCCAATGAAAACCTCTGGTATGTGATCAAGAGGAAGATGGATGTTCACAAGCCATCAAACAAAGCTGAGATGCTTGATTTTTTGTGCCAGGAGTGGAATAAAGTCACCCAACAGCAACGTGAAAGACTGATGGAGAGCATGCCAGGACGCATGAAAGCTGTGATTAAAATTTGGGCTATCCCACCAAATATTTATTTCTGAACTCTTGCAAAGTTAAATCATTAAGACTGCTCATGACGGAATAGTAAAATGTAACAATGTATTAAAATATAAAGTCACCAAATGACGTCACTCATGAAAAAACTATTCAAAAGAATACTGTAACTCTCTGCATTGAAAGTACTCTATGATCCAAAGATAATCTTGTTAATTCCATCTGCATGGTGAAAACAGCCAATGAGCTGCATAAATTCTGAGTTTACACTTTGCATTATCGTGATCTCATGGAATTTTTAGCATAATTTTGTGAGATTTGATAATAAACTTCCTTAAATTAAGGAGGCAAATAAGTTGTGCCTTGCAAGTCCTAGGAACTGATAAGATGATTAGTGCCCCTTTACAATGGGATGTAACTACTGAGGAAATTGTGAGGTAAAACATCTCCATTTTTAAATAAATATGTTTAGGTGATGTCTTCTTGCCAGTTTACAGATATGCTGCATCACTTTCAAGTGATTTAAAGGGACATTAAACACTAAATACATGCTAGATAGAATGATGCATTCAAAGAAAAGATGTGTCCATGAGTAACATGTAGATTTATTTTTTAAAGTTTAATTAGTTGTTTAAAAAGTGACAAAATAAGCGTAAAGTTTTAGTGTCTATAAAACACTGGGAGCTGCCATGTTGTAACTTGCGTTACCTTCTCTGCTGTGGCCAATTAGGGACCGTTATAAATAGGTCACTAGAGTGTGCAGCCAATGGTTGTGCTGGATTTAACAGTGTTCTGCACTTCCATTTCTAACAGGAACTGAAAAGCTCACAATTTCAGAATGGAATTACAGGCAAAGAGGACAAAATAAATATTGAAGGTAGATTGCAGAGTTGTTTTATATATACAATTTATCATTTTATATTACCATCTCAAAGTGTTTAATGCCCCTTTAACATTTGGGTATCATGTCCCTTTAAGAGACTTTAATTTACTTTTAATTACAAAATGTATTATATTCTCTTGTTGACAAGCATATCTAGATATGATCAGGAGCAGCAAAGCTGATTTTTTTTTTAAATTTACATTAAATAATTGTTTATGCATTTCTACATACATGTTATGAAACCAAATATAATCTGTTCTTTTTGCATAAATTTTGTGGTGCATTTTTATATCTCTTCACTAAAAGACTGCACTGCAGTGCTAGTAGCAGATAACATACACACATTTACTGAAATTAATCTTTACTCTAATTGTTGTTATATTAAAAAACACATAATAATGTCAAGCATTTTTATTAACCATACAGAAATAGAAGCTAGAGTCTAATTTATTTATATGCCTTCCTGTAGACAGTTCTCAGACATCAGTTAAATAACTGTATAGCCTGTTCTATGCTTCCCTTCATCAAAATGTCAATACGGACTACACTGGTATCCGAGGCAACAGAAGACACGTTTTAAATAGACATCTATAATCAGAGAGAAGCAGGCAGGGTCGGTATCCACATGGATCATTTAAAACACTGCAGCACTTGCATGCAAATCAGGATGTTTCTTACTTTAGGTAACACCATTAAAATGTTGAATCAATATCCCAACACCTGAAAAAAAAATGTTTTTAAAAATACATTTTAACTTAAATGGACAGTCTACACCAGAATTTGTATTGTTTAAAAAGATGGATGATATTCCTTTATTACCCATTCCCCAGTTTTGCATAACCAACACTGTTATATTAATACACGTTTTAACTCTGATTGCCTTTTATCTACGCCTCTGCAGACTGCCCCCTTATCTCAGTTCTTTTGACAGACTTGCATTTTAACCAATCAGTGCTGACTCCTATGTAAGTCCATGGGCATGAGCACAATGTTATCTATATAGCACAAAAACTAATGCCCTATATTTGTGAAAAAATGTCAACATGCATTCAGATAAGAGACGGCCTTCAAGGACTAAGAAATTAGCATATGAGCTTACCTAAGGTTATCTTTCAACTAAGAATACCAAGAGAACAAAGCAAAATTGGTGATAAAAGTAAATTGGAATGTTGTTTTAAATGACATGCCCTAACTGAATCACGAAAGTTTATTTTTGACTAGACAGTCCCTTTAAGGAGTTAGAATGCTATTTGGAACTTGAGTAAATGCTCTCTGTAATGGAGAGACAAAGCGATCATTAATGGGTTTGATAGTATTATTATTACTGCTACAGTTATTATTGCAATAATATAAACAGAATCCTTTGTACACTAAACAATACATATGCACACACACAACATATAGAAAGTCTGGCATTCTCTTGCAAGCACACATCTAGATTAAGAGCAAAATGGAAGAGTAAGTTACAGCATTTGGCAAAAGGGTGAATGCTCCAAGACCACATCAAGGAAGTGGACTTTACTCTCAAACAAGACTGGGTACAAATCCTGCAAAACACACGGCCCTTGGTGCTCGCTGCACAGGGTTATAGGAAGTATTTCCAGTCCAGTTTGAGAGTGCAGGAAGTCCATTTCCATGTTTATATATATTATTTGTTATGGGTAAAGTCAGATATTGGGTAATCAGTGCTTGGTGTAATTGACTTTATTGCCACAGATAAGACTCCTTTGTTTACATGTGTCCACCATATTGGACTTTTATACATTGATTATTGATGTTTATTACCATTACCGTTTTCATCATTGATTCTGTCTGTATATGTTTTGTATTGATTACATTTTGTTGATATACTCAATTCCCCTTATTTACTACATGCTTTGGGTGGTATCATTTCCAAGCGCTAAGGTGAAAGTCAGTTTTTCTCCCTTTACATTACTTTTATTTGTAATATCTTGGAAAAGGATATTCGATCTAACTGATATATCACCTTTTGGCAGTTAGCGTTAATCTCCACTTTATTATTTCTATCATTGTTAATATTATTATTTT
This sequence comes from Bombina bombina, assembly GCF_027579735.1. Taxonomy (NCBI): domain Eukaryota; kingdom Metazoa; phylum Chordata; class Amphibia; order Anura; family Bombinatoridae; genus Bombina; species Bombina bombina. Next base: position 52,282,785 of record NC_069508.1, read on the forward strand.
AGATAGATATTTAATACATAACATACTATTATTATTTTCCATATATATATATATATATATATATATATATATATATATATATATATATATATATATATATATATATATATATATATATATATACATACACACACACAGTATATATATATATATATATATATATATATATATATATATATATATATATATATTCATTGTATTCTGTGGTTTTCCACTCTCAGTTCCAAATAGCTTATAACTCTACTTGCTAGAGATATATTCCACTTTGTATATATATATATATATATATATATATATATATATATATATATATATATATATATATATATATATATATATATATATATATATATATATATATATATATATATATATATATATATATTATGAAATTAGTGTGCTATAGGAATTTGTGGTGTTTAGTTTTAAACAGAAGAACACTGACAAAAATAATATTGGCAGAAATGAACTTTACTAAGCGATCACATTTTATGATTCATAGTGTATTCTGGAAGCTACTAAACATAAGTTGGAACTACTGTAAATTGCCCTAATGAAATCATAATGTGTTTTTTTTTCTTCTTCGTTGGAGTTTTAGCTGAAATTTTGAACATTAAAAGATAGAAAGATTAAAAGATAATTTTGATGTATTTTAAAAGCAAAAAAAAGTAGTTATTAAGTGCTAGAAATTTTGGATGTAATTTAACACAATCTATGGTGATTATTAAAGGATTTGATGCTCTTAACAAATACTAAAGGTATAAACCCCTTGACACACACTAAAATCCCTTAATGGATACTATGTCATGTGCTGCTGATTATATATAATCATTTAATCCCTCTATAAATCAGGTTTACAAGATCATACATATTGTTATGGGAAAAATTTAACCCTCTATGTGCACGATAGTTGAGATTTATGTACACGTATTTATTTTTATTTTTTTAAAGATTTTTTTTTTATTGAGGTTATACAATAATAACAACATACAATGATGGCCTTACAACAGTAAAGACACAAAAATCAATCGTCAATAAACATTGTCAAATGAAAAGAAATAAGAAAAGATAAAGACGAAGAGGAAGTGCAACATTGCATGACAGTAGCTAGGCTTCTCAAACCTCTATTTTTTTGGATAAATTAGCATAACTGGCTGACTATTTAGGAGGCCACTCATGAGCCCCTTGGCCACTAGAAAATGAGGGATCATATGATAGCCAGATCTGCGGCCTCTTTTGGGCTCAAGAATAGCATATAACAATCAGAGGGTAAGCACCGCTTGGAAAATCAGTTATATGCATACTAATTTAGGGGAGGGAGGGAGAGGGGTGTTAGCAATTGACAGTAGAATAACTAATAAAAGCTGTGGTCACTAAAGGATCCTTCTACACTAGTGGGTTGAGGGCACAGTATAGTTGGAGAGAGGGACTTCGGGCGGGTAAACTTAAGGTTACATGGACTGTGCACATTTCTAGGTCTAGACATCTTGGACAACCAAGGCTACCAGTTAAGTCAAGACTAGGCAATAATTATAGTGTGAAGCAAGCCTACAGGGTTTATATCAGTGTGAGATAGCTGGAACAAACAGAGCCTTATAAACTGACAGTGTAGTTATTTTACTATATGTGTATAAAAGGGATGTAATGCTGCTGAAGGCCTTCTGTTACTTTTATATGACTAATAGTCTATACCTCTAAATGCCCTTCTAAAAGTCTCATCAAACAGTGAGCGGGATACTAAATTATGCAAAGAGGAGAAAAATATCCTGGGATATACCTTGATTAAGCCACACGTACCCACTTGTACTAGTAGATTAATATAATGTTATAGTCAAATATGCAGGTTTTCACATGCTAAGGCATAAATAACATCATAATTGTAATGAAAAAAGGGCAACAGATACATGGGTCATCAAGCCTGATACAGTATGAATTCGCCCTAAGTGTAGACAGCAAAATCTCAAAAAAAAATGTACCAGTTAAGGAGCATCGTTGCTTATGAAGTATAAATATTGATGGCAACATTAAATCTATGCTTGTAAGTAGGAGCTATTGCAAGCTCGGTTCATATAAGGGATATTATTGGGTACCCTGGCATCAAATTAGTCGGGACTCCCATAAGGTGGCATAGTGCATCTTGGGTCTTATAGCTGGCAGAGGCTTAAAGGGAGATTAAATACTTTGTCTCAGTTAAGTAGAGGATGCAAACCTAAAATATAGAGTAGTATGACAACAGGGGGAAATCACTAAACATTAACATGTCTAAAATATAGTTATGCTCTAGTTAAGTCTTATGTAGGGTAGCGATAACAGGAGTATCTTTATAACCTAGGAATATATATGAAGTCAAGAAGATATGTAATATCTATACTAACTACTCCATGTCACCTTAAATTTACAGGTTGTACATCCATATCAAAGGTGTGGTATTATAACAACATTTGGTGTGAAACAGTACTCTTCAGTTAAACATAAATATATCTCAACATTCACCTCCAATTAGTAAACTGTGGATATGATATGGGGATACAGGTAGTAGAACTCTATATTATTGGTTAACTAAAGCAGACTTAGGTATACATAAAAAAAAAACTAATATCAGACTATACAGTCATCACACATGTGCCAATACACTCTTCCTGACTAATTAGATGAGTCTCTGTATGAAGTAAAGTTGGACATTCTCTTCCATTATCAGCATAATCATATTCCCACAGCATAACAGCCGAGAAATGAGAGATGCTGTCCTTCACAATGGGACAGAAGAGGGTCCGAAAACAAGTTCTGGTCAACCTACTCCTGAAGCAGCAAACTGAGTGATGACAGGCATGTGGGAAGACCGGTATAGTAGCGTGTATGTGGAAGGTTGCCAGCGGGTGGTTGTAGATAGCTGGAAAGAACTGCCATGTCTCAAAGGTTCCAGTGGGACAGATGTCTCAGAGTCTAAAGTCCTTAGCAGACCTTTCTCTTTCTGCGCAGCTAGCAGTAAGCTGTCAAAAAGTCTTGAACAAATGTCAGAGATACCCTGTGTCAGGAGGCCGGCTGCACCATCTTGAGTATTGGCTAAGGAGAATTCAATGCAATGACTGCACTGATGTATAGCATATCTCTGGCTAGATTCGTAGCGGAGGTTACCTGGATTCCAGTAATGTAAGATGGGGTTCAGAGTATTTTCATCTCTCTTAGACTGGATCGAGTGGCACTGGGAAGGGATTGCCGTGAAGAGGGGAATGGTTAGATCAATTTGCGGTTCCCCGCTCTGTAGAGGATCATCGCTTCTCTCCGCCATCTTAGGTGTAACACTGTCTCCTTGAGCGCATGCATTTCTGAACATAGATTTAAGTTAATCAAAGTTAGTTTGCATCTGCGAAGAGAGCCCCGAGAGTAGTGCTAGTATCTCCTCCATCGTCAGGGCAGGTTATCTGGGTAATACAAACTTCAGCGTTCGTATCAATTGCTGCTCTGGTTTGGAATATCAGGTAGGGCTATGAGAACTGCAGGGCTGATTCGCCTTTGGCTAAATCCGTTCCCAAAGCTTGCAGAGGGAGCAAGGTTATCTCATAGTCACCATATGATTAGGTAGTCAGGGTGTCCAACTCTGAAGAAATATGATAACTGTTTGTGCTAGCAATTGGCAAATTAGTAGTTTAATTTAAGGATCTTCATTTAGTGCGACTAGTCATGGCCGCTTCTTAGCCCCTCCCCTATGTACACGTATTTTATTGTAGGAAAATGGTAATTTTAAACTAAATGGCACATAAATTCACTTTAAATATATGCATGGTATATATCATATACATGAACTGTAAACATTTATTTCACATGTATCTTCCAATACAAAGAACAATAATGTTTTTTTGTTGTTGTTGTTCAGCGTTCAGTCATGGAGCCATTTGTAATTTGTTTAACAAGCATATTTTATGTTTTATTATGGTAGAAGAGGTTCAAAATAAGAGTTTTTAATTGTATGTATTTGCGTCAATAGGGGTCAGGGTTGTTAAGAATAAAGGTGTAGCTTACATACTTACTGGCTGATACAGGATATTAGAGAGTCTCCTGGTTTAAGAACACTTTAAAGCAGTGCCTCCCAAACCCAGTTCTCAGAACTCTTAACAGGCCAGATATTTGTTATAGCTTACCCAGAGCAAAGGTGAAATAATCAACTCGCCAATCAGAATATAATATCTGGCTTGTTAAAGGGACACTGAACCCAAAAATTTTCTTTCCTGATTCAGATAGAGCACGCAATTTTAAGCAACTTTCTAATTTACACCTATTTTCAATTTTTATTCGTTCTCTTGTTATCTTTATTTGAAAAATAAGGCATCTAAGCTAAGGATCCAGTCGATTTTTGGTTCAGACTCTGGACATCACTTGTTTATTGGTGGGTGAAAAATAGGCCAGCATCTAAACTTACATCAAATAAAGATACCAAGAGAATGAAGAAAATTTGATAATAGGAGTAAATTAGAAAGTTGCTTAAAATGGCATGCTCTATCTGAATCACAAAAGAAAAAAATTGGGTTCAGTCTCCCTTTAATGGTCCTGAGGACTGGAGTATGGAAACACTGTTGAAAGGGAGATGAAACCCAACATTTTTCTTTTATGATTTAGGCAGAGCATTCAATTTCAAACAAGTTTATAATTTTCTTTTATTATCAAATTGTCTTTGTTCTCTTGGTATCTTTTGTTGAAAAGAAGGGATGTAAGCTCAGGAGCGTGCACGTGTCTGGAGCACTATATGGCAGGAGTTTTGCAAGAATGTTATCCATTTGCAATAGCACTGGATAGCAGCACTATTTCTTGACATGTAGTGCTTCAGACACCTACCTAGGTATTTTTTTCAACAAGGAATATCAGGGAAACAAAGCAAATTTTATAATCAAAGTAAATTGGAAACTTTTTTAAAATTGGATGCTCTGTCTGAATCGTGGAATCATTTTTTTTATTTGGGTTTCAGAATAAAGTCAAAATGAAACTTTCATAATTCAGACCGAGAATGTAATTTTAAACACATTTCCAATGTACTTTTCTTATCCAATTTGCTTTGTTCTCATACAATCCTTTGCTGGGAGCTAGCTGTTGAATGGTGGCTATGATACATACACCTCTTGTCTTTGGCTCACTTAATGTGTTCAGCTAGGTCCCAGTAGTGCAATGTTGCTCCTTTAGCAAAATAAACCAAGAGAATGAAGCAAATGTGAAAACAAAAGTAAATTGGAAAAGTGTTTAAAATTCTATATTTTATCTGAATCATGAAAGAAACATTTTTGGTTTCATGTGTCTAACACGAGCTACCTTACTAAAGATTATGAACACTGTTGCAAATTTCAGTTTAGTGCAATCATTCCAGTTCCTAATTTTATATTGGCAATGAGTTAGAAATATTAAAGGGACAGTAAAGGTTTATTTAATACCATCCCACTTATAGCCTTTTATTCATTCTGTTTGTTGCCTCAGGCCCTTAATCATTACTATTCTTGCTTATATAGGCAAGCATTGGTGCATATTTTCTCTCTGCACTATGAATACGAAACCAGTCTGGGCTTTTAATATGCAGCTTCAGCAGAGCGATGTGAGTGTGCACTGCTTAAAGGGACACTGAACCCACATTTTTTTCTTTTGTGATTTAGATAGAGCATGAAATTTTAAGCAACTTTCCAATTTACTCCTATCAATTTTTCTTCATTCTCTTGGTATCTTTATTTGAAATGCAAGAATGTAAATTTAGATGCCAGCCCATTTTTGGTGAACAACCTGGGTTGTTCTCTCTGATTGGTGGATAAATTCATCCAACAATAAAAAAATGCTGTCCAGAGTCTGAACCAAAAAAAGAAGCTGTCAGGGTGCCAGGAATCAGACTGAGAAGAGAAGTACAAAAATAATCACACCTTTATTAATAGCAAAAAATAATAAAAAGTCCACGAGTCAAATAACAAGCCAGGAGTACACAGGAAATCTCACAAACAGTTCTGAGACAATGAAAGCGCAAAGCATACTGAACAGAGGCCCTTTAAATAATAAGTGATGACATCAGAATTCTGAGACTGCATCCTGCCTCACATGGACGATGTACACCAGTCTGGCCATAAAAGGGAATGCAGGAAATCAGCAGCATCACACACTATGCACCGGAGTCAGCAAGAGAGGCAAGTAAAATGGCTGCAAGCAGCTCATGGCAAACAAAGCAGGGAAAAAACAATGACAGTACCTTCCCCTCAACGACCCCTCCCTTGCGGGAGGACAAAAGGCTTATTGGAGAAATGGGCATGGAAGGCACGGAGGAGGGAGGGAGCATGAACATCAGAAGAGGGAACCCATGAACACTCCTCCGGACCATAACCCCTCCAGTGAAACAAATACTGTACGTGGCCCCTGGACATACAAGAGTCAATAATGCTGCTGACCTCATATTCTTCATGGTTGTCAACAAAGATATGAGACATGAAAAACATTGGAGCTGTGCATTGCAGGAGGAAGGTCAAGAGCGTAGGCCACAAGATTGACCCGTCGGAGTATTCGAAAAGGACCAACATAATGGGGAGCCAGTTTATTGGAGGCCACACAAAGGTTCAAATGAGGGAAGACAGCCAAACCCTCTAACCAACCTGGTAGGAAGGTGCAGGCAGACGCCTATGATCAGCCTGGAACTTTTGGCGCTGCATAGAACGATGAAGGCAATCCTGAGTCTGCACCCACGTGGAACGGAGTTGCCGGAGATGCTCCTCCAAAGCCGGAATACCCTGAGACATGAATGAATCGGGCAACAAGGATGGTTGAAACCCATAATTTGGGGATAACTTGGAGGAAGCATTAATAGCACTATTACGAGCAAACTCTGCCCAAGGTAACAGTTCAGACCAATTATTGTGGTGATCCGAGACATGGCAATGGAGGAACTGTTCCAGAGCTTGATTAGACTGTTCGCAGCCCCATTGGATTGAGGGTGATATACCGAGGAGAAGGAAAGCTGGATCCCCATTTGAGCACAGAAGGAACGCCAAAATTTGTGTTATTATGTTATTCTTTTTTTAAAAGATACATAGGTAGGTGTCTTGAGCACTACATTGCAGGAAATTGTGCTGCTATCTAGTGCTTTTACAAATGGATAGCATTCTTGCAAAACTGCTGCCATGTTGTCCTCCAGGCACGATCCTGAGCTTACGTCCATGCTATTCAACAATATATAGCAAGAGAATAAACAAAAATTATAATATTATAATTATAATATCTCAATGTAGTCCATCTAGCAGGGTGCAGGAACAGTTAAACATAATCAAAAAGTAGAGTTATCCGCACTAACTAAATTTGTAGAAAGTATTGAAAATGTATTGTGAAGAGAGTGACGCTTCTTGTAAATGACCCAGAAAAGTCACTGTTTTCACAATAAATTCTATATATACACACACACAGAAATACAAATAGCTAGCTAGATAGATACAGTAGATAGATACAGTAGACAGATAGATAGATAGATAGATAGATAGATAGATAGATAGTAGACATGTGCGTTTTGTTTCTAATCGAAATTCGGACGAATTTGCCAAATTTGGAGATTCAAATAAATTTGAATTTCTGAATTACCCAAGCAATGAAACTAAACTAATCTGAATGCATTTGTAATGAATAAATCCAAATTGGCTCATATTTGTTACTTTCGAATGGCCATGGACTAATCACAATTCAGTATAAAAATTTAATTTAGAATCACAATTCAGTATAAAAATTAAATTTAGTGAGATGAAATAATTCTGTTTGTGTAACTTGGAACCACCTGAATCAACATAGCACATACCGAACTTCCGAATTTATGAATTGAATCCGAAACAAATACATCCGAATCTGAATGAAGCCGAAATGAATACATTCGAATGTATCAGAATTTGAATGTAAGTGAAACAGAAAAATAGAGATATTTTTTTTGTGCAACTTACAATCAAAATGATTTACAAATATGTTATAACAAAGGGTTTGACAATATTTTGCAAAAGTGGAGTGAAATATTGATCTACCACAAAACCAGTATAATACTCTTCTGAACAAAATGGTTTTATCTAAACAACTGTGTACTTGTGACTTTATTCTTCCCCAGATACGGAATGATGTCCATGTAACAAGCCCTACATTTTTTTTCACATATAATTAAGGCTATGGCAACTGAAATCATCTGCAGCTGTTCCATTACAGTTTTCAATTTGTCATTCGAAGGTAACTCACCTTTACAAGTGCATTCATTTAATTCTTTCATTCTCTTTTTTTGTATCTCCAAATAAAAAGTATTGCATTTAGTGGCATATGGTGATTATTAGCATAATGTAAGTTAACTAACAGCTTAAATAACCTCTTTATAAACATGACAATCTCAAGAAGGCAATCCTAGCTTTAGACAACGAAATTTAAATCCATAAAAAAGAGAAAAGAAAAAAAAAAAAGAGAAAAAAAGCATTAGCAGATGGACATAGGCCAGTTCTTTCAAGTTGCATTTTATGAAAAATGGAGACAATAGCTGTAGTCTTTTCAGAAAGTAATCATTGATTTTTGAAAATCTAAATGAGCGCAGAGTATACATGACATGACACAAAAGAAAGCAAGTGTCTCTACAAAACTAATTGATCAATTATCCCACGTCATGCTTATAAGCCACAGCTCTCTGAAGAAGTGTTCTATTTGTAAGTAAACAGTGTTTATTTTTTTATATTTTTTAAAGGACCACTAAATGCAGTAATAAAAAGACAAGGCAATAACACCTACTCTGAATTTCAAATTAGCATTTTCTAGCTCCCTGTATCATGTGACAGACATCAGCCAATCACAGACTAGTATACGTATACCCTGTGACCTTGTGCACATCCTCAGTAGGAGCTTGTTCCCTGGACAATTTGCATATAAAAAGACTGTGCTATTTGATAATGTAAGTGTCTTTAAACTGCTGCTCTTTCTGAGTTAAAAAATAAACAGTAAATGGTTAAAGGGACGCTGAACCCAAATTTTTTCTTTTGTGATTCAGATAGAGCATGCAATTTTAAGCAACTTTCTAATTTACTCCTATTATCAATTTGTCTTCGTTCTCTTGCTATCTTTATTTGAAAAAGAAGGCATCTAAGCTTTTTTTGGGTTCAGTACTCGGGACAGCACTTTTTATTGGTGGATGAATTTATCCACCAATCAGCAAAGACAACCCAGGTTCTTCAAAAAAAATAGGCCGGCATCTAAACTTACATTCTTGCATTTTAAATAAAGATAAATAAAGAGAATGAAGAAAATTTGATAATAGGAGTGAACTAGAAAGTTGCTTAAAATGTCATGCTCTATCTGAATCACAAAAGAAAAACTTTGGGTACAGTGTCCCTTTAAGATTAGATGAAACATCTACAGGTGTGAGCATCACCCTATTTTAAGGGAGTGGCTGTTGCACCATTTAAAAAAAAAAAGAAGACAGCTTAGAAACCCTGGATTCTGTTAAATGTTAAAACACTGGAAGAATCTCAAGAGGTTGCCTGCTCTGTTCTAGCAGATGTGTCACGTTTTAGTGATCGGGAGTTAGTCTAAGAGATTTAGCCAAAACAGTCTGAGATTTTGCATGATTTTCACTCCAAATTACATTTTACCCATTAAAATGCATGCTTTATGCTCAGAAGCAATACAAATAATACCAGAGTCAATCCCACGAGACTTCTAGTTTTGTAACCGTATAATATGCTATCATAAGACTATTTTTCTCCCTTTGTTTATATTACAAATATGTCTTTGAGATCCCTGAAAAACAGTGAAGAAAAAGCTAAAAATTAAGGGCCCGATCCGATATGCAGCGGCGCCCGCAAAAGCCGGTGACGCCAAATTTTGCGTGGGTTTGGTATCCTATATACGGCATAACCTAGAAGCTACGCTTGTATATTTCTGCCTTCGGCCGTAGTTTTTTGGCCCATAGACAGGTATACCAAACCCGCGCAGTTTGGTATCCAATATACAGCGTAAGGACTTATGTGGCGAAAATGGAGAAATCTTACTCCATTTTCACCTCGCCATAAAATGCAGTGGTAGTAAGCCTTACTTGCAAAATAAAACCTAACACCTAACGCATGCGCAATGTCTATCTACCTGTCAACCGCAATCCCTAATAAAGTGCTTAACCCCTACACCGCCGCTCCCGGACCCCGCTGCCACCTCATTAAAATGATAACCCCCTAATGTGAGCCCCCTACACCACTGCCACCTCTATTATATATCTAACCCCCTAATGTGAGCCATCTACACCGCCGCCACCTCTATTATATATCTAACCCCCTAATGTGAGCCCCCTACACCGCCGCCACCTCTATTATATATCTAACCCCCTAATGTGAGCCCTCTACACCGCCGCCATCTATATTATATATCTAACCCCCTAATGTGAGCCCCCTACACTGCCGCCACCTATATTATATATCTAACCCCCTAATGTGAGCCCCCTACACCGCCGCCACCTCTATTATATATCTAACCCCCTAATGTGAGCCCTCTACACAGCCGCCACCTCTATTATATATCTAACCCCCTAATGTGAGCCCTCTACACCTCCGCCACCTCTATTATATATCTAACCCCCTAATGTGAGCCCTCTACACCGCCGCCATCTATATTATATATCTAACCCCCTAATGTGAGCCCTCTACACTGCCGCCACCTATATTATATATCTAACCCCCTAATGTGAGCCCTCTACACCTCCGCCACCTCTATTATATATCTAACCCCCTAATGTGAGCCGCCTACACTGCCGCCACCTCTATTATATATCTAACCCCCTAATGTGAGAACTCTACACCGCCGCCACCTCTATTATATATCTAACCCCCTAATGTGATCCCCCTACACCGCCGCCACCTCTATTATATATCTAACCCCTTAATGTGAGCCCTCCACACCGCCGACACCTATATTATATGTCTAACCCCCTAATGTGAGCCCCCTACACCGCCGCCACCTCTATTATATATCTAACCCCCTAATGTGAGCCCTCTACACCGCCGCCACCTTTATTATATATCTAACCCCCTAATGTGAGCCCTCTACTCCGCCGCCACCTCTATTATATACCTAACCTCCTAATGTGAGCCCTCTACACCGCCGCCACCTCTATTATATACCTAACCCCCTAATGTGAGCCCTCTACACCGCCGCCACCTCTATTATATACCTAACCCCTTAATGTGAGCCCTCTACACCGCCGCCACCTATATTATATATCTAACCCCCTAATGTGAGCCCTCTACACCGCTGCCACCTATATTATATATCTAACCCCCTGTTGTGAGCCCTCTACACCGCCGCCACTTCTATTATATATCTAACCCCCTAATGTGAGCCCTCTACACTGCCGCCACCTATATTATATATCTAACCCCCTAATGTGAGCCCTCTACACCTCCGCCACCTCTATTATATATCTAACCCCCTAATGTGAGCCCCCTACACTGCCGCCACCTCTATTATATATCTAACCCCCTAATGTGAGAACTCTACACCGCCGCCACCTCTATTATATATCTAACCCCCTAATGTGATCCCCCTACACCGCCGCCACCTCTATTATATATCTAACCCCTTAATGTGAGCCCTCCACACCGCCACCACCTATATTATATATCTAACCCCCTAATGTGAGCCCCCTACACCGCCGCCACCTCTATTATATATCTAACCCCCTAATGTGAGCCCTCTACACCGCCGCCACCTTTATTATATATCTAACCCCCTAATGTGAGCCCTCTACACTGCCGCCACCTCTATTATATACCTAACCTCCTAATGTGAGCCCTCTACACCGCCGCCACCTCTATTATATACCTAACCCCCTAATGTAAGCCCTCTACACCGCCGCCACCTATATTATATATCTAACCCCCTAATGTGAGCCCTCTACACAGCCGCCACCTATATTATATATCTAACCCCCTAATGTGAGCCCCTACATCAACGCCACCTATATTATATATCTAACCCCTCATGTGAGCCCTCTACACCGCCGCCATCTATATTATATATCTAACCCCCTAAAGTGAGCCCTCTACACTGCCGCCACCTATATTATATATCTAACCCCCTAATGTGAGCCCTCTACACTGCCGCCACCTATATTATACTGTATATCTAACCCCCTAATGTGAGCCCCCTACACCTCCGCCACCTCTATTATATATCTAACCCCCTAATGTGAGCCCCCTACACTGCCGCCACCTCTATTATATATCTAACCCCCTAATTTGAGCCCTCTACACCGCCGCCACCTCTATTATATATCTAACCCCCTAATGTGATCCCCCTACACTGCCGCCACCTCTATTATATATCTAACCCCTTAATGTGAGCCCTCCACACCGCCGCCACCTATATTATATATCTAACCCCCTAATGTGATCCCCCTACACCGCCGCCACCTCTATTATATATCTAACCCCTTAATATGAGCCCTCCACACCGCCGCCACCTATATTATATATCTAACCCCCTAATGTGAGCCCCCTACACCGCCGCCACCTCTATTATATATCTAACCCCCTAATGTGAGCCCTCTACACCACCGCCACTTCTATTATATATCTAACCCCCTAATGTGAGCCCTCTACACCACCGCCACCTCTATTATATATCTAACCCCCTAATGTGAGCCCTCTACACCGCTGCCACCTCTATTATATACCTAACCTCCTAATGTGAGCCCTCTACACCGCCGCCACCTCTATTATATATCTAACCCCCTAATGTGAGCCCTCTACACTGCTGCCACCTCTATTATATATCTAACCCCTAATGTGAGCCCTCTACACCGCCACCATCTCTATTATATATCTAACCCCCTAATGTGAGTCCCTACACCGCCGCCACCTATATTATATATCTAACCCCTAATTTGAGCCCCCTACACCGCCGCCACCTCTATTATATATCTAACCCCCTAATGTGAGCCCTCTACACTGCCGCCACCTATATTATATATATAACCCCCTAATGTGAGCCCCCTACACTGCCGCCACCTCTATTATATATCTAACCCCCTAATGTGAGCCCTCTACACTGCCGCCACCTATATTATATATCTAACCCACTAATGTGAGCCCCCTACACTGCCGCCACCTATATTATATATCTCACCCCCTAATGTGAGCCCTCTACACCGCCGCCACCTATATTATATATCGAACCCCCTAATGTGAGCCCTCAACACAGCTGCCACCTATATTATATATCTAACCCCCTAATGTGAGCCCTCTACACCACTGCCACCTTTATTATATATCTAACCACCTAATGTTAGCCCCCTACATCGCTGCCACCTCTATTAAAATTATTAACACCTAATGTAATCCCCCTATACCGTCGCCACCTCTATTAAAATTATTAACCACTAAACCTAAGTTTAACCCTAACACCCCCTAACGTAATTATTATTAAAATAAATCTAAATAATATTAACTAAATTATTCCTATTTAAATCTAAATACCTACCTATTAAATAAACCCTAAGATAGCTACAATATAATTAATAATTCTATTGTCTATTCTGATCAGCCAATAGAATTACAGTAGCTCTTATTCTATTGGCTATTCAAATCAGCCAATAGAATTAAAGTAGCTCTCATCTGATTGGCTGATTTGAATTTGAAGGCTCAAATCAGCCAATAGGAATTCAAGGGACGCCATTTTTAATCGCGTACCTTGAATTCCTATTCAGTGTACGGCAGCGATCGTATGAAGAGGATCCTCCACGCTCCATGGCTCCGGTCTTCAGTTCCAGAGAAGACGGTCTTCAGCTCCGCGGTCATTGGTCTTCAACTTCTCCACTCCGCGCCGGCTGGTTCCTGGAAGAAGAAGAGGTTGCCGTCTGGAAGAAGACTTCTCCGCCTGGAACAGGACCTTCTCCGCCGGTCTTCAGGACAGGAAAGGACCACTTGGGGGTTAGACTTAGGTTTTTTAAGGGGGGATAGGGTGGGTTTTAGAGTAGGGGTGTGTGGTGGTGGGTTGTAATGGGGGGGTTGTTCTTTTTTTCACAGGTAAAAGAGCTGATTACTTTGGGCAATGCCCCACAAAAGGCCCTTTTAAGGGCTGGTAATAGAGCTGATTACTTTTTGTAATTTAGTTTAGGGTAGGGACATTTTTTAATTTGGGGGGCTTTGTTATTTTATTAGGGGGCTCAGATTAGGTGTAATTAGCTTAAAATTCTTGTAATCTTTTTTTAATTTTTGTAATTTAGTGTTTGTTTTTGTAATTTAGTTTAGTTTATTTAATTGTATTTTAGTTTAGATAATTGTAGTTTATTCAATTAATTTATTAATAGTGTATGTGTATTTGTAACTTAGGTTAGGATTTATTTTACAGGTAATTTGGTAATTATTTTAACTAGGTAGCTATTAGTTATTAACTATTTAATAGCTATTGTACCTAGTTAAATAAATACCAAGTTACCTTTAAAATAAATATAAAGCCTAAAATAGCTACAATATAATTATTAATTATATTGTAGCTATCTTAGGGTTTATTTTATAGGTAAGTATTTAGATTTAAATAGGAATAATTTAGTTAATATTATTAATATTATTTAGATTTATTTTAATAATAATTACATTAGGGGGTGTTAGGGTTAGACTTAGGTTTAGTGGTTAATAATTTTAATAGAGGTGGCGGCGGTATAGGGGGATTACATTAGGGGTTAAATTTTAATAGAGGTGGCGGCGGTGTAGGGGGGTTACATTAGGGGTTAATAATTTCAAAAGAAGTGGCAGCAGTGTAGAGGGCTCACATTAGGGGGTTAGATATATAATAGAGGTGGCGGCGGTGTAGAGGGCTCACATTAGGGGGTTAGATATATAATAGAGGTGGCGGCGGTGTAGGGGGCTCACATTAGGGGGTTAGATATATAATATAGGTGTTGTCTGTGTAGAGGGCTCACATTAGGGGGTTAGATATATAATAGAGGTGGCGGCGGTGTAGGGGGCTCACATTAGGGGGTTAGATATATAATAGAGGTGGGTGCGGTGTAGAGGGCTCACATTAGGGGGTTAGATATATAATATAGTTGGTGGCGGAGTAGAGGGCTCACATTAGGGGGTTAGATATATAATATAGTTGGTGGCGGTGTAGAGGGCTCACATTAGGGGGTTAGATATATAATATAGTTGGTGGCGGTGTAGAGGGCTCACATTAGGGGGTTAGATATATAATATAGTTGGTGGCGGTGTAGAGGGCTCACATTAGGGGGTTAGATATATAATATAGGTGGCGGAGGTGTAGAGGGCTCACATTAGGGGGTTAGATATATAATATAGTTGGTGGCGGTGTAGAGGGCTCACATTAGGGGGTTAGATATATAATATAGGTGGCGGAGGTGTAGAGGGCTCACATTAGGGGGTTAGATATATAATAGAGGTGGCGGAGTTGTAGGGGGCTCACATTAGGGGGTTAGATATATAATAGAGGTGGCAGTGGTGTAGGGGGCTCACATTAGGGGGTTAGATATATAATAGAGGTGGCGGCGGTGTAGAGGACTCACATTAGGGGGTTAGATATATAATAGAGGTGGCGGCGGTGTAGGGGGCTCACATTAGGGGGTTAGATATATAATATAGGTGGCGGCGGTGTAGGGGGCTCACATTAGGGGGTTAGATATATAATAGAGGTGGCGGCGGTGTAGGGGGCTCACATTAGGGGGTTAGATATATAATAGAGGTGGCGGCGGTGTAGAGGACTCACATTAGGGGGTTAGATATATAATAGAGGTGGGTGCGGTGTAGGGGGCTCACATTAGGGGGTTAGATATATAAAAGAGGTGGCGGTGGTGTAGAGGGCTCACATTAGGGGGTTAGATATATAATAGAGGTGGCGGCGGTGTAGAGGGCTCACATTAGGGGGTTAGATATATAATAGAGGTGTCGGCGGTGAAGAGGGCTCACATTAGGGGGTTAGATATATAATAGAGGTGGCGGCGGTGTAGAGGACTCACATTAGGGGGTTAGATATATAATATAGGTGGCGGAGGTGTAGAGGGCTCACATTAGGGGGTTAGATATATAATAGAGGTGGCGGAGTTGTAGGGGGCTCACATTAGGGGGTTAGATATATAATATAGTTGGTGGCGGCAGTGTAGAGGGCTCACATTAGGGGTTAGATATATAATATAGTTGGTGGCGGAGTAGAGGGCTCACATTAGGGGGTTAGATATATAATATAGTTGGTGGCGGTGTAGAGGGCTCACATTAGGGGGTTAGATATATAATATAGTTGGTGGCGGTGTAGAGGGCTCACATTAGGGGGTTAGATATATAATAGAGGTGGCGGCGGTGTAGGGGGCTCACATTTGGGGGTTAGATATATAATATAGGTGGCGGCGGTGTAGAGGGCTCACATTAGGGGGTTAGATATATTATAGAGGTAGCGGTGGTGTAGAGGGCTCACATTAGGGCGTTAGATATATAATATAGGTGGCGGCTGTGTAGAGGGCTCACATTAGGGGTTTAGATATATTATAGAGGTAGCGGCGGTGTAGAGGGCTCACATTAGGGGGTTAGATATATAATAGAGGTGAGTGCGGTGTAGAGGGCTCACATTAGGGGGTTAGATATATAAAAGAGGTGGCGGCGGTGTAGAGGGCTCACATTAGGGGGTTAGATATATAATATAGGTGGCGGAGTTGTAGGGGGCTCACATTAGGGGGTTAGATATATAATAGAGGTGGCGGCGGTGTAGAGGACTCACATTAGGGGGTTAGATATATAATAGAGGTGGCGGCGGTGTAGGGGGCTCACATTAGGGGGTTAGATATATAATATAGGTGGCGGCGGTGTAGGGGGCTCACATTAGGGGGTTAGATATATAATAGAGGTGGCGGCGGTGTAGGGGGCTCACATTAGGGGGTTAGATATATAATAGAGGTGGCGGCGGTGTAGAGGACTCACATTAGGGGGTTAGATATATAATAGAGGTGGGTGCGGTGTAGGGGGCTCACATTAGGGGGTTAGATATATAAAAGAGGTGGCGGTGGTGTAGAGGGCTCACATTAGGGGGTTAGATATATAATAGAGGTGGCGGCGGTGTAGAGGGCTCACATTAGGGGGTAAGATATATAATAGACGTGGCGGCAGTGTAGGGGGCTCACATTAGGGGGTTAGATATATAATAGAGGTGTCGGCGGTGAAGAGGGCTCACATTAGGGGGTTAGATATATAATAGAGGTGGCGGCGGTGTAGAGGACTCACATTAGGGGGTTAGATATATAATATAGGTGGCGGAGGTGTAGAGGGCTCACATTAGGGGGTTAGATATATAATAGAGGTGGCGGAGTTGTAGGGGGCTCACATTAGGGGGTTAGATATATAATATAGTTGGTGGCGGCAGTGTAGAGGGCTCACATTAGGGGTTAGATATATAATATAGTTGATGGCGGAGTAGAGGGCTCACATTAGGGGGTTAGATATATAATATAGTTGGTGGCGGTGTAGAGGGCTCACATTAGGGGGTTAGATATATAATATAGTTGGTGGCGGTGTAGAGGGCTCACATTAGGGGGTTAGATATATAATAGAGGTGGCGGCGGTGTAGGGGGCTCACATTTGGGGGTTAGATATATAATATAGGTGGCGGCGGTGTAGAGGGCTCACATTAGGGGGTTAGATATATTATAGAGGTAGCGGTGGTGTAGAGGGCTCACATTAGGGCGTTAGATATATAATATAGGTGGCGGCGGTGTAGAGGGATCACATTAGGGGTTTAGATATATTATAGAGGTAGCGGCGGTGTAGAGGGCTCACATTAGGGGGTTAGATATATAATAGAGGTGAGTGCGGTGTAGAGGGCTCACATTAGGGGGTTAGATATATAAAAGAGGTGGCGGCGGTGTAGAGGGCTCACATTAGGGGGTTAGATATATAATATAGGTGGCAGAGTTGTAGGGGGCTCACATTAAGGAGTTAGATATATAATATAGTTGGTGGCGGTGTAAGGGGCTCACATTAGGGGGTTAGATATATAATATAGTTGGTGGCGGTGTAAGGGGCTCACATTAGGGGGTTGGATATATAATATAGGTGGCGGCGGTGTAGGGGGCTCACATTAGGGGGTTAGATATATAATATAGTTGGTGGCGGTGTAGAGGGCTCACATTAGGGGGTTAGATATATAATAGAGGTGGCGGCAGTGTAGAGGGCTCACATTAGGGGGTTAGATATATAATATAGTTGGTGGCAGTGTAGAGGGCTCACATTAGGGGGTTAGATATATAATATAGTTGGTGGCGGTGTAGGGGGCTCACATTAGGGGGTTAGATATATATTATAGGTGGCAGCGGTGTATAGGGCTCACATTAGGGGGTTAGATATATAATAGAGGTAGCGGTGGAGTAGAGGGCTCACATTAGGGGGTTATATATATAATAGAGGTGGCGGCGGTGTAGAGGGCTCACATTAGGGGGTTAGATATATAATAGAGGTGGCGGCGGTGTAGAGGGCTCACATTAGGGGGTTAGATATATAAAAGAGGTGGCGGCGGTGTAGAGGGCTCACATTAGGGGGTTAGATATATAATATAGGTGGCGGAGGTGTAGAGGGCTCACATTAGGGGGTTAGATATATAATAGAGTTGGCGGTGGTGTAGGGGGCTCACATTAGAGGGTTAGATATATAATATAGGTGGCGGAGGTGTAGGGGGCTCACATTAGGGGGTTAGATATATAATAGAGGTGGTGGCGGTGTAGAGGGCTCACATTAGGGGGTTAGATATATAATAGAGGTGGCGGAGGTGTAGAGTGCTCACATTAGGGAGTTAGATATATAATAGAGGTGGCGGCGGTGTAGAGGGCTTACATTAGGGGGTTAGATATATAATAGAGGTGGCGGCGGTGTAGTGGGCTCACATTAGGGGGTTAGATATATAATAGAGGTGTAGGGGGCTCACATTAGGGGGTTAGATATATAATATAGTTGGTGGCGGTGTAAGGGGCTCACATTAGGGGGTTAGATATATAATAGAGGTGGCGGCGGTGTAGAGGACTCACATTAGGGGGTTACATATATAATAGAGGTGGCGGCGGTGTAGGGGGCTCACATTAGGGGGTTAGATATATAATAGAGGTGTAGGGGGCTCACATTAGGGGGTTAGATTTATAATATAGTTGGTGGCGGTGTAAGGGGCTCACATTAGGGGGTTAGATATATAATAGAGGTGGCGGCGGTGTAGAGGACTCACATTAGGGGGTTAGATATATAATAGAGGTGGAGGCGGTGTAGGGGGCTCACATTAGGGGGTTAGATATATAATATAGGTGGCGGCGGTGTAGGGGGCTCACATTAGGGGGTTAGATATATAATAGAGGTGGCGGTGGTGTAGGGGGCTCACATTAGGGGGTTAGATATATAATAGAGTTGGCAGTGGTGTAGGGGGCTCACATTAGGGGGTTAGATATATAATATAGGTGGCGGCGGTGTAGAGGGCTCACATTAGGGGGTTAGATATATAATAGAGGTGGCGGCGGTGTAGAGGGCTCACATTAGGGGGTTAGATATATAATAGAGGTGGCGGCAGTGTAGAGGGCTCACATTTGGGGGTTAGATATATAATATAGTTGGTGGCGGTGTAGAGGGCTCACATTAGGGGGTTAGATATATAATAGAGGTGGCGGCGGTGTAGGGGGCTCACATTAGGGGGTTAGATATATAATATAGGTGGCGGCGGTGTAGAGGGCTCACATTAGGGGGTTAGATATATAATAGAGGTGGCGGCAGTGTAGAGGGCTCACATTAGGGGGTTAGATATATAATATAGTTGGTGGCGGCAGTGTAGAGGGCTCACATTAGGGGGTTAGATATATAATATAGTTGGTGGCGGTGTAGAGGGCTCACATTAGGGGGTTAGATATATAATAGAGGTGGCGGCGGTGTAAAGGGCTCACATTAGGGGGTTAGATATATAATAGAGGTGGCGGTGGTGTAGGGGGCTCACATTAGGGGGTTAGATAAATAATATAGGTGGCGGCGGTGTAGAGGGCTCACATTAGGGGGTTAGATATATAATATAGGTGGCGGCGGTGTAGAGGGCTCACATTCGGGGGTTAGATATATAATATAGTTGGTGGCGGTATAGAGGGCT
>NC_069508.1:52315396-52367896 GCF_027579735.1 Bombina bombina
TTAGTTCTTTTGAAAAACTTGCATTTTAGCCAATCAGTGCTATCTCCAGGGTAACTTCACGTGCATGAGCTCAATGTTATCTATATGAAACACATGAACTAATGCCCTCTAGTGGTCAAAATGCATTCAGATTATAGGCAGTCTTCAAGGTCTAAGAAATTAGCATATGAACCTCCTAGATTTAGTTTTCAACTAAGTATACCAAAAGAATAAAACAAAATTGGTAATAAAAGTAAATTGGAAAGTTGTTTTAAATTACATGCCCTATTTAAATAATGAAAGTTTTTTTTTCGACTTCACTTTCCCTTTAATAAAAAGCTCACCTCTAAATTAATCGAGACCAGTTTCCTAAACCAGAAATATGTAAATTTAATTCAGATGATGTTCAATGACAAAAAAAAAAAAAAAAAAGAAAGAAAATGCTTTAATTTGATAATGGAGTTTATTATTGCAGCTGCAGAACAGAAATCGAACATCTCTGGTGAGCCAATGACAAGCAGCATATGCGTGAAGCCACCAATCACCAGCTAGCTCCAAGTAGTACAGTGTTGCTCCTGAGTCTACCTATGTATGCTTTTCAAACAAAGGATACCAAAAGAACAAAGTACAGTACATTTGCTATTAAAGGGGTATGAAACCCAACATGTTTCTTTCATGATTCAGATGGAGCATGCAATTTTAAACTTTCTAATTACTTCTATACATTTTCTTTGTTCTCTTAATATCATTTGTTAAAAATTAGGAATGTATGCTTAGGAGCCAGCCCATTTTAGAGCACTATGTGGCAGCAGTTCTGCAAGGGTGTTATACATTTGCAAGAGCACTAAATGGCAGCACTATTTCCTGCCATGTAGTATTTCAGACACCTACCTAGGTATCTCTTCAACACAGCACAGGATATCATGGGAACAAAGCAAATTTGATAATAAAAGTAAATTTGAAACTTTTTTTTTTAAATTGTATGCTCTGTCTGAATCACAAAAGAAACGTTTTGGGGTTCATATCCCTTTAAAGTACATTGAAATGTCTCTTAAAATTGTAGGGTCTGTATGAAATCATGAAAGATTCATTTTTACTTTCACATAAACTTTCATGTTTCAGATAGAGCTTGCATGTTTAAGCAACTTTCTAATTTACACCTATTATATATTTTTCTTCCTTCACTTGGTATCTTATTTGAAAAGCAGGAATGTGTGCTTAAAGGGACATTAAACCCAAAAATTTTCTTTTATGATTCAGATAGGGAATACAATTTTAAACAACATTGCAATTTACTTCTATTATCTAATTTTCTTCATTCTTTAGATATCCTTTGTTGAAGAAATAGCAATGCACATGGGTGAGCCTATCACACGAGGCATCTATGTGCAACCACCAATTTGCAGCCACTGAGCATATCTAGATATGCTTTTCAGCAAAGGATATCAAGAGAATGAAGCAAAATAGATAGCAGAAGTAAATTAGAAAGCTGTTTAAAATTGCATGCTCTTTCTAAATCATGAAAGAAAAAATATTGGTTTCATGTCCCTTTAAGAGCCGGCCCATTTTTTGTTCAAAACCTGGGTTGCACTTAAGCGCTAACCAGGGTGCTGAACCAAAAATGGGCTGGCTCTTTAAATTACATTCCTACTTTTTAAATAAAGATACCAAGAGAATGAAAAAAATAATTAATAGGAGTAAATTAGAAAGTTGATTAAAATTGCATGCTCTATCTGAATCATGAAAGAAAAAAAATTGGGTTTACTATCGCTTTAAAACACAGTTTCCAGAGGTCAAAAGTTACAAATTCAATAAATTAAAGCTTATCATTTTCTGTGTCAGAATATCCTTTTAAAGTTGTTTTTAAGAAGATAAATATATAGTTTCTTCATTATTTTTCATAGATTTCTCTTTATATTTTAGCAATAAGTAACAATTATTTTGAACTACATTGCCTAGATCATTTGATACATGGGAAATCCATTATTATTATTTTAATATAAGAAACCCTGCTACAGGCAATATACCAGTGAAACACATTTTTTTAAATAGTGATGACACACAAAATGATATCACTCACTATTAAATGAATTAGTGTTGGATTTATTCCTGACCTATATTAAATCAAAGGTTAATTAGCTCAAAGACACAAATCCATATCACACTAGGTTTCATGATTTGGCTGTCTCACAGAACGACCTGTCATTTAAATAAATATCATTCGTTGATGTCTTTGGCCACTTCTGAACAGAGACCACATTAGCAACTGCAGCAAAATCTTACAAGGGCTTATTCATGCGATCTGGCAGTCTTGCATTCAAACAGATTACATTTGCTTATTGAGTAATTTTGCTACGGACATAAAATAATAATGATCATAATATATTTGCAATTATAAAGCACTTTGAGTCGGAAACCTCTTTAGATATTCATACAATATTTTTTTTTATTATAAGTCAATTACAAAGTGCGAGATCTAATGGACAGGATTTAATTTATGTTTTTCATTTCTGAAGAATATAAATGTACATTCTATTATTGTTGTCTTAGTTATTAAATCGCAAGATTTTCCCAAATAGCAATTTTATAATGCAAAATGCACCCATTTACTTAGCTATAGTCAAAGCATAGAAAAAGTAAATATAGGGTTAGATTTATCAAATTGTTGTGCCCATAGTTACCATTCCACAAGCAGTCACTTGTGCAATACCACCATCTTGCTCTTCCGCAACCAATTGCATGAGAGGAGGGATTGTCAATCACTTCAGTCCAGTGAGTCCAGGGCGATTTTCATCTGACAACTCTAAGTTGGTGCAGAAGTTTTCTTAAGCAGTGGTTTAAACCACTGGTTTATAAATATCAATTCCAGGCTCAAATGAGCAAGCCTGAAACCAATTAGTACTTTCGGTCAATGATAAATCTAGCCCATGGACTTGATTAGAGTTTATATTTTACATTATACTATAAATTTGTTGCATAAATAAACCATATGTTTTGCATACATTTACATTTTATGGAAAATTAAAGTTAAATTGAATAAACAAATAAATCACAATGATATGATTTACTTTGCCCCCTTTTCCTGTAATCTATAAATACTGTGCTTTTTTTTCTACTGTCTCAAGAGAGAGTGCAGTGCATACCATAAATTACAAATCCCTAACTTCATCACATAGTTTACAATGATTACATAAATATACATGATACCCATATGCTAAATCACTTGAAAGTGATGCAGCATAACTGTAAAAGCTAACTAGTAAACATCACAAGAACATTTTTACATGTAAAAAAATGAAGATGTTTACCTCAAAATTTCCTTTGTAGTCACATCCAATTTTAAGGTTACATTAAACATCCAATCAGAATGCTTGCCAATGACTTGCAAGAGAGCATGTCTATGGCAGTGCAAGTATAACTACTTTATTTCCCTTCTTTGCTTAAGAAAGTTTACTATGAAATGTCAAAAGATTATGCTGAAATCCCACAATACCATAGTAAAGTACAGTGTGAAATGAGAATGCCGATTTTTTTTTTTTTTTCATTTTGCAGATGACAGTAAAAAGTCGCTGAATGGTAACTTCTCACTGAACATTTACTCTGGTGAGTTGATCTTAGCTTTAAATAATAATATATATATATAAAAAAAAAAGATACATTTTTTTTTATAAAACTTAGGAAAATGTAAGCTGAGCAATATGTCCCTTTAATCCATGTACAAGCTCATTTTAATACATCCCTTATAAAATAAGATGCTTTCATTGGAAAAACAATGCATATTTTACTTAAAGGGACAGTAAAGTAAAAAAAAAAATCTTTCATGATTTAAATAGGGCACATAATTTTAAACAACTTTCCAATTTACTTTTATTACCAATTTTGCTTTGTTCTCTTGGTATTCTTAGTTGAAAGCTAAATCTAGGAGGTTCATGTGCTAATTTCTTAGACCTTGAAGACTGCCTCTAATCGGAAAGCATTTTAACAGTTTTTCACCACTAGAGGGCGTTAGTTCATGTGTTTCATATAGATAACATTGAGCTCCGGCACGTGAAGCTCCTAAGAGCAAGCACTGATTGGCTAAAAATGCATGTCTGTTAAATGAACTGAAATAAGGGGGCAGTTTGCAGAAGCATAGATACAAGGTAATCACAGAGGTAAAAAGTGTATTATTATATTTTATGCAAAATTGGGGAATGGGTAATAAAGGGATTATCTACCTTTTTTAACAACAAAAATTCTGGTGTTTACAGTCCCTTTAAAGAAAAGACCATTTTAAAGGATTGCAATACTTATTTTATATGCATTTTTTTTTTTGCAATACAAAGCTGAGTTTGAAACATGGTGGATCTTCATAATTCCATCATTACTGAATGTTGCCCTAAGCTGCATTTATTGATCTCAAACTGGTCTGATGCTATGGTGAATAATGTGCCTGTTATTTTTCATTGCCCCTATAGCTATACACACTAGTATGTCACAGAGTGCTGAACCACACATCTCCATCTATAAAGCTGACTTCTGTAATATGAGAAGGGCCGTATTCTCTGCCAGACTCATCAATTTCCTTTCTAGGAGGGTATATATATATATTTCATAGTGTTTTAATGTGTGCATTGGTTTAAATTGTGACACCCACTGCTCATTTAAAATATATAATTTTTTAAAGGGATACTAAACCCAATTTTTTTTATTTCATGATTCAGATAGAGCATGAGATTTTAAGCACCTTTCTAATTTACTCCTATTATCAATTTTTCTTTGTTCTCATGCTATCTTGATTTGAAAAATCAGTACTGTAAGCTTTAGAGCCAGACCATTTTTTGTTCAGCACATGGGTAGCACTTGCTGATTTGTGGCTAAATATAGCAAACCAATCAGCAGCTCTACTAAGGTGCTGAACTAAAAAATGTATTACTGCTTTTTCAAATCAAGATAACATGAGAACAAAGAAAAATTGATAATAGGAGTAAATTAGAAAGTTGCTTAAAATTGCATGCTCTAATCACGAAAGAAAAAATGAGGTGTTAGTATCCCTTTAAAATACATATTTATGTTTCAATAAACAGTGTTTCTGACATTTTATCTTCAGTCCTGGAACTTAAAATAATTTGTAGCCCCTAATTTTAAAACTGTTAGACAACTCTGTTCTATGTTATCATGATAAACAGATATGAGAGGGAAAATTATATCTTAGAAAGATATACAATATAATGCTTAAATATTCAATAACTTTGATAATGTATATGTTTATTTATTAAGCATGAGCAAAATTTGGGTATTTGGCATTCGCTTGATAAATAAATGCCGAATATGGCTGTAGGAAGCGGCATTCAATTCTTTTTGGCGTTGGATATATCATTGGGATTGTGCGACCCGCAAAGATCTGGATTTGTACAGTGTTGCTCTTTCACACTGATTTATCCCGCACTGAAAAAAAACTAATGTTGCTGCCTGCAGACATAATCCCGAAATTTGCCCATAACTATTATTTAGGCTACAAGCACAAAAAAAAAAAAAAGAAAAAAGAAAGAAAAAAAAAAACATAGCAAAAGAGGGCTATACCCCAGTATAAAAATATTTCACTTTATCAAAATGACTAAAACACAAGATACAGAGGAATCCATTCAACAGGCATTGCACTCAACTTCAAGTTAAAGGGACAGTCAACACCAGAATTTTTGTTGTTTAAAAAGAAAGATAATCCCTTTATTACCCATTCCCCAGTTTTGCACAACCAACACAGTTATATTAATATACTTTTTACCTCTGTAATTATCTAAACTTCTGCTGACTGCCCCTTATTTCAGTTCTTTTGACAGACATGCAGTTTAGCCAATCAGTGCTCAGTCCTATGTCACTTTACGTGCATGAGCTCAATGTTATCTATATGAAACATGTGAACTAATGCCCTCTAGTGGTAAAATGTATTCAGATTAGAGACAGTCTTCAAGGTCTAAGAAATTAGCATATGAACCTCCTAGTTTTAGCTTTCAACTAAGAATACCAAGAGAACAAAGCAAAATTGGTGATAAAAGTAAATTGGGAAGTTGTTTAAAATTGCATGCCCTATTTAAATCATGAAAGTTTTTTTTGGACTTGACTGTCCCTTTAAAGTTTAGTGGAGGTGCATCTAAGAAACAGCATCCCTTGTGCAATCCCACCATCCCCACTGTAGCATAAGAGCAAAACTTGTCAATCATCTCAGACAGGTAAGTCAGATGTTTTATAGCTGTCACCTCTGAGATGATGGACTATAAAAACATCCCATAATCATCCGTCTGGGATGATAAACAAGCTATGTTCTTGTCCAATCAGTGGGCGGGGCTGCACAAGAAAATTCTTGCACACCAATAGCTACAGGTGGTAAATGCCACTTCCCTTGCGCTGAATGCGGGAAAACTGGGGTCTTGGCTTTGAGCCTTGTCCAATCATTTGTTAATAAATGGAACCCATTTTTTTTGTGTGCTAAAAATGCAGTTTGTTTAGATTTTTCCACTGACATATAACTTTGATTACAAATACAGTTTGGCTTTTGCTACCTTGCATACTAGGGTGGACTGGGCCAGGGGCGGGATGACAATTGCCCCCCAGGCTGCTCTTGGTGATAGAATAAGGACTAGCGTCTATCTATCAGCATGGTGTAAACCGGAAATGCATGTTTGTGCGCAATTAACAAGAATATGAATTGCTTATTAGCTGGTTAAGACAACTCCTTCAGCTCTATTTGTGTGCTGTTATCCAATTCCACATACAAGAATGTTTCATTTTAAAAAAATAAAGTTAATCTGCTTTCAATTATCTTATATTAGACTCAAATAACTAGTTGACTTTAAAGTCCCTTTAAGTATTAAAAAAAGCTAATATAGCTTGAACTACTGTACAGAAGCCAATAACCTATAAATGAGCGTTTCAAGGCATTTGATCATAATGGCAAGAAAATGTTAATGTGTTGTGTTCTATTTTTAGAACACGCAACAGAATATCACAGTCGAGTTTCTTCCTCATCATTTTGTATGCGCAACACAATAATGTCAGTAAAGTTAAACACGCTGGTAGTCAAGTTAGAAAAAGCTATAATTAAAGTGAGGTCTCTTCATCATATAACTTGGTAAGAAACGCAAATAAAGAAAAAAAAAGGATTCGGCTTGGCAGCAAAAGCCCTTGCAAAGATTACTAGTTGTATCGTTGGAACATCTTTACCAAATTATTTCTCTTTTAATTAATGAGCTGTTGTAGTTTGCATATAAACAGCTGCTGAAAATGTCATATGCAAATAAGAGGGGGGCAATTCAGATCCAAAATGTAGCATTTCCTATTTATTCTTTAGTACCGTGACTATTCCGCTACAGAAGGGTACTAATATTAAAAACCTTTTGCAATTCTCTAAGCACTATGCAGACAAAAGTGCATAACGGTGCTATTAATCCTACTTATCACTATGACAGCTCTGTAATTATACTCCTGCGTTAGCTAGGTTGTCCTAATAAAATATCAACTGCTATTCTAGAATACATGCTGGTCAGGTGTTTTATTAAACTTGGGGGGTTGATCATCGAATGACATTACTTTTGCCCTATTTTTCTATTTGACAATAAATTATACTTTGACCATGCCATCATAGATATTACAAAGTGCATTTGCCAAGTAGCAAAGAAGCCACATTCCACTAAGCTAAGCAAATCATATAAATAAAATAGAAGGAAGTGCATGCCAAAATGTTATTACCTAAATTGTTTTAAATGATTGATAACATGGACAATCACAGCTGTACTATTTAAGGGATAGAGAAGGCAATTATGATAACCCCAATTTCTACATAAATTTTCCATCATGTAGCATTTAAATAAGCTTCTAATGCATAACATAGCCTTTTAAATTTGCCCTTTAATATTCCGGTTCCGTTTTTATTAGCAGTGAAATTTAGAGGATAAAATTTATATATACATAGTAGTCCTAAAGCCTGTGTACACGGGCCTTTTGTTGCAGTACAGCGGTCCCACCCCTTGCTTTCTCTCTCTCCCCCCTCTTTCTATCTCTCTCCCCCTCTATTTTGCTCTCTCCCCTCCCTCTCTTTTGCGCTCTCTCTCCCCCTCTCTTTTGCGCTCTCTCTCCCCCTCTCTTTTGCGCTCTCTCTCCCCCTCTCTTTTGCGCTCTCTCTCCCCCTCACTTTTGTGCTCCGTCTCTCTGCTCCCCTATTTTGCTCTTTCTTCCCCTTTTTTGCTGTCTCTCTCCCCCTCTCTTTTGCTGTCTCTCCCCTCCCCTTTTGCTTTCTCTATCCCCCCTTTTGCTCTCTCTGTCCCCCCCCCTTTTGCACTCTCTCTCCCTCTCTTTTGCCTTCTCCATCCCCCCTCTTTTGTTCTCTCTCCCCTCTCTCTTTTGTTCTCTCTCCCCTCTCTCTTTTGTTCTCTCTCCCCTCTCTCTTTTGTTCTCTCTCCCCTCTCTCTTTTGTTCTCTCTCCCCTCTCTCTTTTGTTCTCTCTCTCCCCTCTCTCTTGTTCTCTCTCTCCCCTCTCTCTCTTTTGTTCTCTCTCTCCCCTCTCTCTCTTTTGTTCTCTCTCTCCCCTCTCTCTCTTTTGTTTTCTCTCTCCCCTCTCTCTCTTTTGTTCTCTCTCTCCCCTCTCTCTCTTTTGTTCTCTCTCTCCCCTCTCTCTCTTTTGTTCTCTCTCTCCCCTCTCTCTCTTTTGTTCTCTCTCTCCCCTCTCTCTCTTTTGTTCTCTCTCCCCTCTCTCTCTTTTGTTCTCTCTCTCCCCTCTCTCTCTTTTGTTCTCTCTCTCCCCTCTCTCTCTTTTGTTCTCTCTCTCCCCTCTCTCTTTTGTTCTCTCTCCCCTCTCTCTTTTGTTCTCTCTCCCCTCTCTCTTTTGTTCTCTCTTTGCCCCCTCTTTTGCACTCTCTCCCCTCTCTCTTTTGCTATCTCTTTCCTCTCTTTTTCTCTCTCTATCCTCCCTCTTTTGCTCTCTCTATCCCCCCTCTTTTGAGCTCTCTCTCACAGCCACGGTGCCCGGACCCGCACTCATCACGCCCGCCCTGGCCGTCCCTGGTCGTGTCACACTGGTCGGCACCACCCCCATCTCTCCCCTCTTTTTTGCTCTCTCCCCCCTCTCTTTTGCTCTTTCTCTCTCCTCCCTCTCTTTTGCTCTCTCTCCCCCCTCTCTCTTTTGCTGTCTCTCTCCCCCCTCTCTCTTTTGCTGTCTCTCTCCCCCATCTCTTTTGCTGTCTCTCTCCCCCATCTCTTTTGCTGTCTCTCTCCCCCATCTCTTTTGCTGTCTCTCTCCCCCATCTCTTTTGCTGTCTCTCTCCCCCATCTCTTTTGCTGTCTCTCTCCCCCATCTCTTTTGCTTTCTCTAACCCCTCTCTTTTGCTCTCTCTATCCCTCTCTTTTGCTCTCTCTATCCCTCTCTTTTGCTCTCTCTATCCCTCTCTTTTGCTCTCTCTATCCCTCTCTTTTGCTCTCTCTATCCCTCTCTTTTGCCCTCTCTTTTGCTCTCTCTCCCCTCTCTCTTTTGCTCTCTCTCCCTTCTCTCTTTTGCTCTCTCCCCTCTCTCTTTTGCTCTCTCTCCCCTCTCTCTTTTGCTCTCTCTCCCCTCTCTCTTTTGCTCTCTCTCCCCTCTCTCTTTTGCTCTCTCTCCCCTCTCTCTTTTGCTCTCTCTCCCCTCTCTCTTTTGCTCTCTCTCCCCTCTCTCTTTTGCTCTCTCTCCCCCTCTCTCTTTTGCTCTCTCTCCCCTCTCTCTTTTGCTCTCTCTCCCCTCTCTCTTTTGCTCTCTCCCCTCTCTCTTTTGCTCTCTCTCCCCTCTCTCTCCTCTCTCTTTTGCTCTCTCTCCCCTCTCTCTTTTGCTCTCTCTCCACTCTCTCTTTTGCTCTCTCTCCACTCTCTTTTGCTCTCCCCTCTCTCTTTTGCTCTCTCTCCCCTCTCTCTTTTGTTCTCTCTCCCCTCTCTCTTTTGCTCTCTCTCCCCTCTCTCTTTTGCTCTCTCTCCCCTCTCTCTTTTGCTCTCTCTCCCCTCTCTCTTTTGCTCTCTCTCCCCTCTCTCTTTTGCTCTCTCTCCCCTCTCTCTTTTGCTCTCTCTCCCCTCTCTCTTTTGCTCTCTCTCCCCTCTCTCTTTTGCTCTCTCTCCCCTCTCTCTTTTGCTCGCTCTCCCCTCTCTCTTTTGCTCGCTCTCCCCTCTCTCTTTTGCTCTCTCTCCCCTCTCTCTTTTGCTCTCTCTCCCCTCTCTCTTTTGCTCTCTCTCCCCTCTCTCTTTTATTCCCTCTCCCTTCTCTCTTTTGTTCTCTCTCCCCTCTCTCTTTTGTTCTCTCTTTTCCCTCTCTTTTGCTCTCTCTTCCCCTCTTTTGCTCTCTCTCCCCCCTCTCTTTTGTTCTCTCTTTCCCTCTCTTTTTCTCTCTCTCTCCCCCTCTATCTCTTTCTCCCCCTCTCTTTTCCCCCTTTTTTGCTCTCTCTTTCTCCCCCTCTTTTGCACTCTCTCCCCTTTCACCCCCCTCTCTTTTGCTATCTCTCTCCTCTCTTTTGCTATCTCTATCCCCCCTCTTTTGAGCTCTCTCTCACGGCCACGGCGCCCGGACCCGCACTCATCACGTCTGCCCTGACCATCCCTGCCCGCGTTGCACTGGTCGGCACCACCCCCATCACGTCCACCCCATCACGCCCAGCCAGGCCCGCCCCGTCACGTCGACCCCACCCTGCCTAGTATTCTTGTGGCGGAGGATCAGATGCCAGGGCAGTCTGTTGAAGGCCAGGTGCGTTTGTCCTTGCGCAGTCTCTACTGCACATGACAGCTTCTTACAAACACACTTGGCCTTTTATATTATAGGATACACACACACACACACATATATATATATATATATATATATATATATTATAAGCAACAAATTTTAAGTATGTGTCTATATAAGTGTAAATTAATAAATAAGATATAGCCATTGGAGGAAAAATAAATGTGAATAGTTTTGAAACTTATTTCTGATTTTTAGCTAAGAGGTCACAGTTAGCAGCAGCTCCTTCAGTTTTTCTAGTCTGTTGCAACCCCCGTCAGAACAACAAAGCAGTATAAAGACTTCACTTAAAACATTGGCTTCCACCAAAACTAATACGTTCATTCAACACATTGCATAGACAAGAAGCACCCTACTGTTTCTGTCTCTTAGGTCAGTTTTTCAACATTAGAATTTTGTGCTTTACCTTTTTTTTTTTACTCAATATGTCTAGCATCATCGTAGAACCATAGATGGAGAGTGTGCTAAACCATATTATTGAAGCCACAAAATGCAAATGAAGCAATGACCGATTTATGACTTACTACACAGACATTCATGACTATATTCTATTGAAAAGGAGCAATCTATTAGTCAAAGTTCAAATTCAGCCAATCAGAACTGAATTGACTATGGTTAGTTGTGCTGTAGCCTTTACAATTGGCCACATGCTCTTGCTGTCATCTGGTCTCAGTTACATGTGCAGATTTAAGGATCTGCTTTTGTGTACCAACTTGCAAACAGCAGATCTAAAGAATCAGGTCCCAATATTCAAAGCATCAACAGACTGACGAGAAACTACCTTTCTTGCCTCATCAGACTGGAAGTCCATCTGTTGATATTTTCTAAAAAAAGGGGCGGACCCGCAAAGTGCCAGCGAGAGGCAGTGCGTCTCCCATTGCATATAATGCGGAGTGCTACATCAGATAAACATTGCCGATATTGCCAGCTGTTGGCACTTTCAGTGGGTGGGAGGGCATATTTGAAGTGTTTTTACAGAGCACAGACAGTGCTCTCACTGAAACTAAACACGATTTCTGTGTCGGAATAAAATATTGCCTGTGTGACCCAACTATAACTACACCTACACTACCAGCCTCA
This sequence comes from Bombina bombina, assembly GCF_027579735.1. Lineage (NCBI taxonomy): Eukaryota > Metazoa > Chordata > Amphibia > Anura > Bombinatoridae > Bombina > Bombina bombina. The sequence goes on from NC_069508.1 coordinate 52,327,224, forward strand.
CACTGTAAAGTCTCATCACTAAAAAGATGGTGAGGCAAACATGGCTGACACCCTACTCGCAACCTGTACTTCAGATATTGGAATAAATTGCACTGCTGGTGATGAATTCCAATCAAGTTAAAGGTTACTCCCTCTGTAAATCCCACAGAACGCCTACACCTAGGTCATACTCTAGCTATACTTCCCCTGGAATATATAATGTGCAAAGGTTTCATGCAAAAAACAAAGTCTGAGTAGACCTTTAACAAGAGGTTAATGAGCATTACAGGTCTAAAATTTTAGACCACTCAAATAGTCACTGCTGCAGTCACTGGATAAGTCCAAGCAAACAGGCCAGCGCCTGTAATATATCATGCAGTTAGCTGTAAAAAGTGCTTATCTCGGTACACCAAAGACAGTGCCTAGAATGCCAATATGGCACATTAAGGTATACTTAGTTAAGCCAGGCACATTAAGGTATACTTAGTTAAGCCAGTCACTTGAAACACCCCTTCCTGATCTGATACAACCTGCTTGTAGTTGACAACCTCCGTAGGTGATCCTTGTCTGGCTAAGAAGCCCTCCAGTCACGGCTGCAGGAAATGTCCTCATGCAGGTTCAGGCTCCTTCTGTCAGAGTGGGCGTGTCTCCTCACTATTTGGCTCCTGGAAGTGACGTTTCAGTGCGTCTATATGCCTATAATAGGCTCCAGATACTGGGATAGGCAAAAGTGGTAAAAGCTGGCAACACCAATCAGGATGGGGCAGGGCTTGAGACTTGAAAAGTGTGAATAAGCGAAGTTCCCAACCGCATGAACTTCTATTAGATCCAAAAGAATAGCAGAAATGATTTCAGTCAAAAACTAACTAGCTCAGTTTATTTAGAAGTTTCAAACAATAGTAGGTAGATAGATAACACCTGACGCATTTTGCGCATGCACACATGCACTTCATCTGAGGCCCTGATATATGTCAACATGGACTCAGTATGTGTGGGGATGTGAGGTTGGGTATACAGGGGACTATAAGTTAGTCAAAAAATTGGTCAGTATTGCTTCAGATTTGAAAAAGGAGGACATTCTTCTAAAACCTTGTCAACTTATAAATGTATAGTTAGTCCAATAAAAAAAGTATCATTGCTCAATGCAGAGTAGTAGTGGCAGAGTAGCCAGACAGGCAGGGTTCAGCAGCAGTATATCAATCTGGTAATTAAGGGTTATAGCAGGCAGGGTAGTAAGTCAGGCAGGGCTCAGCAACAGTATATCAATCCAGTAATTAAGGGTTAAAGCAGGCAGGGTTCATACATGAGTAGGCTAAATGAAACAACGATCTATCACACCCAGGAGCACACAAGGTACCACCTATATTTGGGCAGTGATAGATCATTGTGATGGCACTTACATAGGCGCAGGATTCACGCCAGGTGTCCGGACCAGCATCAGGAAGAGAGGAGGATGACGTCAGCGCCGCACGCATCCGGATCCGACACAACCCCTGGCAACGAGCAGGGAAGGAGACGCCGCGCCCCTAGCAACGGCTAGAGCGACACAGCGTGACACTTAAAAAGCTCTCAGCTAAGATTAAAAGCAAAAATGGAAGGGTTAGTTACCGCATCTGGCCAAATGGGACAAGCCCAGGTACCACAGGAACAAGTTTGATGGATTGAGAGCTTGCATTGTGTGGCTGTTTTAGGGTCCCAGGTTTTTGGAAGGGACCTTGACGTGGTACCTGGACTTGTCCCATTTGGCCAAATGCGATAACTAACCCTTCCATTTTTGCTTTTAATCTTAGCTGAGAGAATTGTGAGTGCTGGATTTCCTCTGTGTGTTGTATTAATTTGTTTTGTATTTTTCCCTATGGTTCTTGCACCCAGACCTGTCTGGGGTTAACTGCCTGTGACTCTTGGGACAGCACAGCTTCCTGTGAGTGCCAGTGAGCACCCAGGGCTGAGCATGTTGCAGGGTCATGGAATGTATACTCTTTCCGATCTGAGAGTGCAGTCCCCTTCCGTGTTTTGTGTATGTATATATATATATATATATAGCAAATCTATATTATTCATTAAAATCCTATCATGTTGTTGTCTTTTTGCAATGCATGTTTACACAGTTTTCAAAGTATTAAAGTATCACCAGGAGATTCTTCTTTTATTTGTAATTACACAGTATTCCATCTTTTCTAGCCTTTCATAAAACTATTTACAATGCAGCCATGCTCCCGAAAAAACAGCCAACGTAAGCACAAACACAGGTGAATCATTTTTCATTTTACAGGACAAAGTGTAGATTAAATTTCTAAACCTCTCTTTCCGAAGAGAGTGGTATAAAAGTCACTTTGAAAGACTGAAGGAATACTTAAAAAATAAAATAAAAGAAATAGAAAATAACTATTAAAAATAAAATGTCATTTAAATTGAACCAATAATTGTGTTGTAACTTGAATGCAATATTTACAGAAGTATATATTGCCCCATATTCCAAAAAACTAGGAATACATATCTCACTGTTTTCATTGAATTAAGGACTATTTTAAGACAATATTCAGTACATGTTAAAGGAACAACAGACAGATTTGGTTCTAAAATGATTTATTATGGGTAGTAAACAGTGCCAGATTGGCCCGTTGGGATGCCGGGATTTTTCCCGGCAGGCCGCGGTCATTGTAGGGCCGCATCCTTCTCCAGGGAGGTTATGGAGTGAGCCTTGTTTGCATGCATAGCGAATTTCTTCAAGGCCACTCTTCTCCTGTTGAGGATGTGGGGGCATGAAGAGGCAACAAAAAAGGCCCTAGGCAATGTGGGGGGGGGGGGGGGTTGAAGGCTGGCCGGGGGGGGGGGGGGGGCTAAGGCCGTCGGAGGAGGTGAGTTCAAGGAGTTCTGGGGCTGGTCTTCAAGCATTTCCAGGGCCGCTCTGATTTCCCAGTCTGGCGGTGGTAGTAAAACAACTATGCAATATAGTTTTTTTAATTTATTATGAGCAGGTTCTATAAAGCTCTCTGCGCTTGTGAGATTCTTTAAAAAACCTCGCCAGTACTATGAAGCCGCTGTGCTAATTCTATAAAAGCAGTTTTTACCTTAAGAACAGTGAGTCTCATAAAGGGGTGTTCTCTGCTTTTAAAGGGACATGAAACCCAAAATGTTTCTAATACTATTAAGATAGAGAATACAATTTTAAAAAAAGTTTCCAATTTACTTCTATGATTAAATTCCCTTCATTCTCGTTTTATTCTTTGTTGAAGAGATATCTAGATAGGTAGTGTGCACTGGCTAGAGTACCACATGACAGGAAATAGTGCTGCCATCTAGTGCTCTTGCTAATGTATAACATTGTTATAAAACTGCTGCCATCTAGTGCTCTTGCTAATGTATAACATTGTTATAAAAGTGCTGCCATGTAGTGCTCTTGCTAATGTATAACATTGTTATTAAACTGCTGCCATCAAGTGCTCTTGCTAATGTATAACATTGTTATAAAACTGCTGCCATCTAGTGCTCTTGCTAATGTATAACATTGTTATAAAACTGCTGCCATCTAGTGCTCTTGCTAATGTATAACATTGTTATAAAACTGCTGCCATCTAGTGCTCTTGCTAATGTATAACATTGTTATAAAACTGCTGCCATCTAGTGCTCTTGTTAATGCATAACAATGTTATAAAACTGCTGCCATCTAGTGCTCTTGCTAATGTATAACATTGTTATAAAACTGCTGCCATCTAGTGCTCTTGCTAATGTATAACATTGTTATTAAACTGCTGCCATCTAGTGCTCTTGCTAATGTATAACATTGTTATTAAACTGCTGCCATCTAGTGCTCTTGCTAATGTATAACATTGTTATTAAACTGCTGCCATCTAGTGCTCTTGCTAATGTATAACATTGTTATTAAACTGCTGCCATCTAGTGCTCTTGCTAATGTATAACATTGTTATTAAACTGCTGCCATCTAGTGCTCTTGTTAATGTATAACATTGTTGCACAACTGCTGACATATAAATATATAGATGATTATATATAGGTATAGATATATACATATATATATATATATATATATATATATATATATATATATATATATATAGGAATATCTATTTTAAAATACAAATAACATTCTGATATGTGCAGAACATTGGAATGTGAAATATTTACCCATTATTATTATTATTATCAGGTATTTGTAGAGCGCCAACAGGTTCCGCAGCGCTAGTTTTGTGACACTTTTTTGTTTAAAAAAAACACTTAAAGGGACAGCTTAGTCCAAAATAAACTTTTATGATTCAGATAGAGAATGTAATTTTAAACAATTTTCCAATTTACTTTTATCACCAATTTTGCTTTGTTCTCTTTGCTTTGTTCATATGCTAATTTCTAAGCCCTTGAAGGCTGCCTCTTCTGTCAGGGCATTTTGACAGTTTTTCACTACTAGAGGGTGTAAGTTCATGAGTGTCATATAGATCACACTGTGCTCATGCACGTGGAGATCCAGTGAGCCAGCTCTGATTGGCTAAAATGGATGTCTGTCAAAAGAACTGAATATATAATATATAAGGGGACAGTCTGCAGAGGCTTAGGTACAAGGTAATCACAGAGGAAAAAGGTATATTAATATAACAGCGTTGATTATGCCAAACTGGGGAATGGGTAATAAAGGGATTATCTATCTTTTTAAACAATAAAAATTCTGGTGTAGACTGTCCCTTTAACCAGAGCTCTGAGGTCACGGTAATCATTCTAGCATAAATTGTGATTGCGCTCACACATTCGCATTTACTTTCAACTTGTAATACGAGCACAATATAACTTGCACGCAAACTAAAGTGAAAACACAATATCTCTTGCACGCAAACGATAGCGCTCCACTCATAATCTGGCCCTTAATTTTTAAAGTGCTCCTCCTTCTCCCTGCTAACTCTATTCTCCCCAGCAACGTTTACTTTTTAGTAAACTCCATTACTTTGTAGGCATGGGCAAGAATGTGGATGGTCACGGCATTTATCTCTTTTTGGAGCCGGTTTCTACTTGCGAATGAGCAACACACTAATATTTATACAAATCCAGATCTTAGTGTGTTTGTCTTTTCCAAAAATAAATGTGGCTCTAAAAAGAGAAATGCTGTGAGAGGTTGCCTTCGTTTGCATGCAAGTTAAATTACAGACATAAATTCACATATCAATACACACACTGCGAGCAGTTGCCTTCTTTTGCATTGAGATCATAACGAATGCCTACGCCTATTACTTTGTAGGGGAGACATCTCGCAAATCACAGGGACAGACCTTTTCTTAATAGAATTCCCGAAGGGCAGCCCCTGTCATTGTTGACATGGAAAACCCTGTTTAAACCCCAAAAGAAAAGATTACTTTAGAGACCATCCTGGAGTCATTTGTTGATCATAAAACTACTTTAGAAGCCTTTTGCACATCATCAGACATCATCAGGCTTGTAAAGTCATCAGCTAAGGTAAAGAATTCTGGGTGATGACTTCAGAATGATTAGCAGATTGCCTTATTGGTTACTTCACAAGCATGAACAGCCAATGAATGACTCTAGAGTCATCTCATTTAAATATTTTGGCCTGTGGGCATTACTTCAGGATGGCTTCTGATGACTAGTCTGGAAGCATCAATTACTTCAGAATGACTCCAGGAAGATCATCCTTAAGAAGTAGGCCCTTAGACTTTTGCAAATATGAAAACTGGGCTTCACAAGCTTAAAGGGACACTAAACCCAATTTTTTTTCTTTCATGATTCAAATAGAGAATACAATTTTAAACAACATCCCAATTTACTTCTATTATTTAATTTGCTTAATTGTTTAGATATTCTTTGTTGAAGAAATAGCAATGCACATGGGTGAAATAGCAATGCACATGGGTGAACTAATGAAACGAGGCATCTATGTGCAGCCACCAATCAGCAGCTACTAAGTATATCTAGATATGCTTTTCAGCAAAGGATATCAAGAGAATGAAGCAAATGAGATAATACAAGTAAATGAGAAAGTTGTTTACAATTACATGCTCTTTCTAAATAATGAAAGAAAAAAAAATTGGGTTTCCTTTGAGTGTTAATGACGGCTCAGAGCCGTCACTAGCACTCTCCCACCTTGAGGGAGATCTGGGGGCTCCCACCCACTCCTACCCCAGCGATCGTGCCTGTAGAGTGACAGGCATCGCCGGGGCTTCCCGTTTTGCGTGGTGACGTCACGCGCAATAACATGATGATGTCACCGCGCAACTTTAATTAAACTTAATGTTAAGTATAGGATCAGGGGGCATGCTGCTTAGAAGCCTGTATCTCAGGCATCTAAGCAGGCAGCTACAGACCCCCAAGACCCACCATTGGGTAATCGCCTAACCTTTTCAATAGTGTAAGTGTGGGTCTGAAAAAAAAAAAAGTTAAAAAAAAAAAAGTTAAAAAAAAATATTGTTCAAAAAATAATAATAATAAAAAAACATTAAAAAATCTTAGCACCCAGGTGGGAAAGTGCTTAGCACTCAAAGAGTTAAAGGGACGCTGAACCCAAATTTTGTCTTTCGTGATTCAGATAGAGCATGCAATTATCAATTGTTCTTCATTCTTTTGGTATCTTTATTTGAAATGCAAGAATGTAAGTTTAGATGCCGGGTTGTTCTAGCTGATTGGTGGATAAATTCATCCACCAATAAATAAGTGCTATCCAGTGTTTTGAACCAAAAAATATCTTCAATGCCTTCTTTTTCAAATAAAGATAGCAAGAGAATGAAGACAAATTGATAATAGTAGTAAATTAGAAAGTTGCTTAAAGGGACACTGAACCCAAATTTTTTCTTTTGTAATTCAGAAAGAGCATGCAATTTTAAGCAACTTTCTAATTTACTCCTATTATCATTTTTTCTTTGTTCTCTTGCTATCTTTATTTGAAAAAGAAGGCATCTAAGCTTTTTTTTGTTTTAGTACTCTGGACAGCACTTTTTTATTGGTGGATGAATTTATCCACCAATGAGCAAGGACAACCCAGGTTGTTCACCAAAAATGGGCCGGCATCTAAACTTACATTCTTGCATTTCAAATAAAGATACCAAGAGAATGAAGAAAATTTGATAAATAGGAGTAAATTAGAAAGTTGCTTAACCCCTTAAGGACACGGCCATTTTTCAATTTCTTTCCCTTAAGGACCAGGGCTATTTTTACATTTCTGCGGTGTTTGTGTTTAGCTGTAATTTTCCTCTTACTCATTTACTGTACCCACACATATTATATACCGTTTTTCTCGCCATTAAATGGACTTTCTAAAGATACCATTATTTTCATCATATCTTATAATTTACTATAAAAAAATTATAAAATATGAGGAAAAAATGGAAAAAAACCATACTTTTTCTAACTTTGACCCCCAAAATCTGTTACACATCTACAACCACCAAAAAGCGCCCATGCTAAATAGTTTCTAAATTCTGTCCTGAGTTTAGAAATACCCAATATTTACATGTTCTTTGCGTTTTTCGCAAGTTATAGGGCAATAAGTACAAGTAGCACTTTGCTATTTCCAAACCACTTTTTTTCAAAATTAGCGCTAGTTACATTGGGACACTGATATTTTTGAGGAATCCCTGAATATCCCATGACATGTATATATATTTTTTTAGAAGACATCCCAAAGTAATGATCTAGGCCCATTTTGGTATATTTCATGCCACCATTTCACCGACAAATGAGATCAAATAAAGAAAAAATTCACTTTTTCATAATTTTTTTCACAAACTTTAGGTTTCTCACTGAAATTATTTGCAAACAACTTGTGCAATTATGGCATAAATGGTTGTAAACGCTTCTCTGGGATCCCCTTTGTTCATAAATAGCAGACATATATGGCTTTGGCATTGCTTTTTGGTAATTAGAAGGCCGCTAAATGCAACTGCGCACCACACATGTATTATGCCCAGCAGTGAAGGGGTTAATTAGGGAGCATGTAGGGAGCTTCTAGGGTTAATTTTAGCTTTAGTGTAGTGTAGTAGACAACCCCAAGTATTGATCTAGGCCCATCTTGGTTTATTTCATGCCACCATGTCACCGCCAAATGCGATCAAATAAAAAAATTTTTTACATTTTTTACAATTATAGGTTTCTCACTGAAATTATTTACAAACAACTTGTGCAATTATGGCATAAATGGTTGTAAATGCTTCTCTGGGATCCCCTTTGTTCAGAAATAGCAGACATATATGGCTTTTGTGTTGCTTTTTGGTAATTAGAAGGCTGCTAAAAGCTGCTGCGCATCACACGTGTATTATGCCCAGCAGTGCAGGGGTTAATTAGATAGCTTGTAGGGAGCTTGCAGGGTTAATTTTAGCTTTAGTCTAGAGATCAGCCTCCCACCTGAGAGATCCCACCCCCTGATCCCTCCCAAACATCTCTCTTCCCTCCCCCAGCCCACAATTGTCCCAGCCATCTTAAGTACTGGCAGAAACTCTGCCAGTACTAAAATAAAAGGCTTTTTTTTTTTTATGAATTTTATTTTTAAAAAAATATCTGTTTAGCTGTGATGGACCCCCCCCTTAGCCCCTAACCTCTCTGATCCCCCCCAAACAGCTCTATAACACTTGCCCACATCCTATTTGCTGCCATCTTGGGTACTGGCAGCTGTCTGCTAGTACCCAATGCGCGCGCTCCCTGCAGGCCCCTGCACGGGTAGCGATGGGCCGCCCACCCGCCTCCCTGCAGCTGCTCCACCCACCAACGATCGGGCCAATCGCTACCGGTGCAGAGAGGGCCACAGAGTGGCTCTCTCTGCATCGGTTTTGGAAAAAAGGTATTGCAGTGATGCCTCAATGTCGAGGCATCACAGCAATACCTTGAAAGCGGCTGGAAGCGATCAGGATCGCTTCCAGCCGCTTTAAACCCTGATGTCGTACAGGGTACGTCACTGGTCTTTAAAGACCAGGTTGTGTGTGACGTAGCCTGTACGACATGTGTCGTTAAGGGGTTTAAATTTCATGCTCAATCTGAATCACGAAATAAAATGTTTGGGTACAGTGTCCCTTTAAAATTGCATGCTCTATCTGATTCACAAAAGAAAACATTTGGGTTCAGTGTCCCTTTAACTATGACATATCTGTCCCTAATTGGTTTCAGCAGAGGTTATTACATAAGGAACAGCAAAACCATAAAGAATTTGCTAAAATTATGACCTAGGTAGCTGTTTCTGCATCAGTAGCAAGCACTACTACAATTAAAGGGCCTTGATACCCAAATATTGAAGCACTTGAAAGTGATGCAGCATATCTGTAAAAAGCTAACTAGAAAATATAATCCTAAACATCTCTATGTAAAAATGAAGCTATTTTACCTCAAATTTCCGCAGTAGCTACATCCCATTGTAAAAGGAATTTAAGCAGCCAATCAGAGAGAGTTCACCTAGCATTCCCAATACAGTCATCTTATTTCCCTTTTTTCCCACCTTTCAAAATGCAGCTGACAGTTGCCAAAGGATAACTGTTCACAGAGCACTTACTATTGTGAGCTGAAGAAATCTTGAGGTAAAATAGCTTTCTTTTTACATAGAGATGTCCTGGAGATATTTTCATCAGCGTTTTACAATTATGCCCCATCACTTTCAAGTGAATTGAAAAACAAACAATTACAGCAAACACAAGTTAATACTTTCAAAATATTTTTAAACGTACCCATTATATATCTGATTGTAAGACTGCAGAATTATATCTAATTATAAGGTGTCACTGTTTACTGTCCATTTAAGCCCATGATTGCGGCTTCAATCTTTATTTTTCACTTTAAACTAAATGTTGCAGTTTATTGTGTATTGTATCAGAGATTAAATTAAAATACAGGTTTTAGATAAAATATTGTTGAATTTTGATTCTATTTTCCAAGTATATAAATGAAGACTTGTACGTGTTTAACATTGAGACTTCAGTACACAGTTAATAGAACAAACTCAAAATTAGACATGTGCATTTCTATTCGTTCCGAATCCAAATTCGGACGAATTTGTTACATTCTGAGATTCGGATCGATTACAATTTCCGAATTACGGTAGTACCGAATCTACCGAATAAATCCGAATTAGTTTGGATTTATTCAGTAAATTCGGATGGCCATGGATTACACTAGTTTTGTACAGTATATTAGGTTATATCACTCTGCTATGGGTTACACCTAATATACAGTACATAATACTAGTCTAATACACAGCACATCCCACCTAACACATACCAAAATTCTGAATTTCCGAACCGAATCGAACCAAATGTATTTGAATCCGAATGAATCCGAAACAAATTCATTCAAATTTTTCCGAATTCGAATAGATCGGAACCGAAATTTGAAAAAATCTGAATCGATCCGAACCGAACTGAATTTTTCGACCATGCACAAGTCTACTCAAAATGTAATTATCCATATGTTGCAAAATATTAGTAAAAACAAGAAGATTGCAATGTACTTTCTTAATGGGCAGCAGCTAAGTTGCAGATGTCAAACATTCCAGACTCATTGCTCCACGATGATTGACAAGCCCTGCTCACACACAATTAGTTAAGTTAGAGCTGGAGGGGGGATGCACAAGAATATGCATGTGCAATGTTAAATTCAGATTTCACACATGTAAACGGACAAGTTCCCTTGGTGGGAAACTTTACCGCTACGCAGTTTTATGAAAGTAGCCTATTTATTTTATTTACTTTTCTTGTAATTTAACACTGAAGGTTGTGGTTTCTACACTGCTCCCAGAACAGCTGGAATGTATCCTTCAGGATTCAGAACTTGACCAACCACAATGCTCAAAGTGATTGCTTGATCAGTTTTTTACTTAATTTATGTTTTTCTCTACTTGACCACTGCAAAAGGAGATAAATATACTCAAGAGTTTTCAATGGGTAGGCTCCTGAACTGTAAAACAATGCAGATTTTGTTAACAATAAAATATATAATAATAATATTATTTACACCTGAGCTAATCATATTAAAAACCAAGGAAAGAAGAAAAGGTCAAATCTCTCTCACACTGTAGCCCCAATCACAGCTACCATTAACCACATAATACATGAGGCACAACTTTCACTATAAACAATAGTTCATAAGTACTAGCTATATAGATGATCCCACAACTACTCATGCTAGACCAGTACCAGCTAAAAAAATATGACCAACTCAGCCAGTCATAAAACATGTGAAATCACGAGTGCATAACCATACTAACCATACACCATCATCGGTTAAAAGCACCTATACATATATATCTATACAGCTAGTACTGTACTTATGAACTATTGTTTGTGGTTAATGGTAGCTGTGATTGGGGCTACAGTGTGAGAGAGATTTGACCTTTTCTTCTTTCCTTGGTTTTTAATACGATTAGCTCAGGTGTGAGGTAGCATGCTTCTTTTCTGTAGTAAAGGGTTGTCACTGTTGTAATAAACTTTTATTATGTATTTTGTATGTCATATTGTCCACCTAGATTCCATTTGTATATTTTGTATTTTTTTCAGATCATAATTGTCTTGTAGAAGGCCCATGAATGGGTCGAAATGCCGACATTTAAAATTAATGTGAAACAAATTTGGAAATAAAATTGCGCAGTTCTTTACTTCAATACAAGTCCTGTGAGTGCCCTCCTACATCAATATATATATACACACACACATATTTATAAGAATAGATGTTCACATATTTTATTTCAGCCTTTCAATGTTCCTAACAAGGCTGAATGATTCTAATCATTATATTATTGTTACAAATAAATCCCCATGCCATTCACATATGGTCCCAACATCTCTCTTATTATATAAACGTTAGCAAATTCCAACTTTGATTGACAAACAGATGTATGTATTTGTTCATTATTGCTTAGAGACTAGTGCCATCTTCCATTGGGAAAATATTCTGACTGCTTAAGGTTAGCTCGTTAACAAAACCTTTTTATAATTAAAGAGACCTAAAGCACGTTGTAATTCTAAGACTTTTGTATAGTTGTGCAATAAATGAACATACCTACTGAGAGTGAAAACATTATGAATAGATTAACATTTTGTTTGCTGCAGTTTATTTTCAATGGTCAAATTGCCTCTATTACTTGCCTTGTTGGTGACTCCAACAATACACGTCTAGCCACAGCCATTTTGTTATCAAAGCTAGCATTGCCTTTAGCATCACATCTTATCATTTCTACTGAGGCCAATTAAAGGGACAGTCTACACCAGAATTTTTATTGCTTAAAACGATAGATAATCCCTTTATTAGCCATTGTCCAGTATTGCATAACCAACACAGTTATAATAATACACGTTTTACCTCTTTGATTACCTTGCATCCAAGCCTCTACAGACTGACCCCTTATTTCAGTTCTTTTGACAGACTTGCCTTTTAGCCAATCAGTGCTAACTCCTTGGTAACTCCATGTGAGTGAGCACCATGTTATCTATGACACACATGAACTAATACCATCTAGTTGTGAAAAACTGTCAAAATTAATTCAGACAAGAGGCAGCCTTCAAGGGCTGAGAAATTAGCATATGAGCCTACCTAGGTCTAGCTTTCAACTAAGAATAACAAGAAAACAAAGCAAGATTGATAATAAAAGTAAATTGGAAAGTTGTTTAACATTACATTCCCTATCTGAATCATGAAAGTTTATTTATGACTAGACCAGTGCTTTCCAAACTGTCGGCAGCAGTGTGTAGGTGTGTCCCTGCTTCAGCGCCAATTTTTTTTTTTTAATAACATTTTTTTTGTTGGTTTCCAAATTTCCGCCTGCCTGCTACAGGATTTATACCTAGTGGGTTACAGATCATTTTAACCTATTGATGCAGCTCAGTGGGAACTGAAACTATTCCCATTGGTGGCTTTGGCAGCACATTGGCTCCTGACTGCATGTGTAGTGAGTGAGTGGGACAGCAGTGTGTTTGCAGCATGGGCAGTAGTCAGTCGGACTCACAGAGCTCTGAGGGCGGCAGCATAAATGCTGAGCTGAAGTCAGAAGTCAAAGTGTTTGTTTGTTTTTTGCAGCTAGCTCCCAGTAGTGCATTGCTGCTCTTGATATATGGATAGGAAGTGGAAGCTTAAAAATGCTTGATGATGAAATGCGAGTGTCTGAATATTCCACCAAATATTCAGAAACTGTGTTCATACCATCATACTCATACATCCCATTAAAATAGTAAGTAGCTATTGGTGGTGTTATACTTATTTAATTCTTGCACATACATGATATGCCTGAGGAAACAGCGATTTTATAGCCAAGAAACGCGTTGCATTAGGGGGCTACATGTCTATGCCCTCCTATCACTTGAAGCTTTTGTTTTTATGTGAGTTTTAATAAACCTTGTGTTTTGCATAAGCCAAGTGTTAGCACCTTACTTTTATCCCTATCGCTCTTTGGGGCGAACTGCATTCAGTACTCCGTCTGGGTACTGCATCTGGTGTTCCCGAGTGTTACCTGCTGCCTGGGTTAGCCGATACACTCTGAGTTATTAGCTCGCAACCACAAGCACATAAGGGTGCTTCAGCTAAATGTGATCCATTTGGCTTTCAGTTCAGTGTGGGATTTGTTACATCTCTTATCTAAACATGAGGTGCCCCTTTGTCTTTTGTATACATACATACTGTTACTTGTAAATAAATTTTGTTATTATATCATTTATGTATGTGTCCGTATCTCAAGCAAGTTAGTTTAACCTCCTGTTTGCTAGTACAACAATTACTGTGTTGTGAAATGATGTAGGTCTAAAAAATGTGTAACCAACATGAAAAGTTTGGAAAGCTCTGGACTAGACTGTCACTTTGAGCACAGATATGTTGGCTGTTAGAGTCTGCAATGTGCAGAAAAAAAAGCCAACAATTTTTAGAGTTAAATCACAAGAAAAAGAGAGCAAAATAAATATATTGAATGGAATTAAAACACACCTCACAATCTAATTAAGCTAAAGCAAGTGAGTATAATTTGTCTATCGTTTTCACACTTTTTTTTATATATAAATTTAATCACATTTCCTGGTTACAATTTTAAATTACAATAATGAATTTGGTATCCTTTTATAGTTTATCAACATCCAATGACTTAAGTATGGGTATTCTGTACTAAATATATATAGCCATAAATAGAAACACTCATTTTACAGAAGATAATTAGCAGCTAAAGGCAAAGATATGATTTGAAACAAATATCAGATGTTAAAACAGATGAAAAGTATTTCAGATGCAGTGACAGTAACATTTCTTAATTATTTTTTTATATGTTTGTAGTAAAAGGAAGGAATGGATCGCATTGAAAAGAAAAAAGGATGTCTATTTTGCATGCAACAATAAATAAATAAGACTATCCACACATCAATAAAATATTTTTAGCCATCAACAATTCATTTGATTCAAAATATTTTACCTTAAAGGGACACTAAACCCAATTTTTTTTCTTTCATGATTCAGATAGAGCATGAAATTTTAAGCAACTTTCTAATTTACTCCTATTATCAATTTTTCTTCGTTCTATTGCTATCTTTATTTAAAAAGCAGGAATGTGATGCATAGGAGCACACCCATTTTTGGTTGAGAACCTGGGTTATGCTTGCTTATTGATGGGTAAATGTAAGCCTCCAATAAGCAAGCGCTATCCATGGTGCTGAACCTAAAATGGGCTGGCTGCTAAGATTTACATTCCTGCTTTTAAAATAAAGATAGCAAGAGAACGAAGAAAAATTGATAATAGGAATAAATTAGAAAGTTGCTTAAAATTTCATGCTCTATCTGAATCATGACAGAAAAAATTTGGGTTTAGTGTCCCTTTAAATTTACAGGTGTAAGAAAAAAAGGGTTAACATCACATATGTTTGAAATTTGACCCGAGTATTTGCCTTTAAAAGGCGTATCCAGTGTGTGTAATCAACAGCAGTGAACAAGTGTGGAGACCCCACACGAAACATGTTTGCCATTCTTTGCATTACTGGATCTCTGTCCCTGATTTTGTGAGCTGTGTCTCACGCTATTGGTTTTATGTTACACTATCTTCAATAAAGACTTTGTTACACTTTTACTTGGAGTCCCTGTGCTTTCATGAAGAGGAGTTGCTACAGACCTTTTTTTCTTTCACCTGTGATTCTTTTTGGCGTTCTAACGAGGACGCTGTCTGGTTGCACCCTCGTTCTGGAGCAGGCTACTAGCTGACGTGTGCACACGCCGAAGATACGCTGCCATGGAGTTGGTGAGCGCCGTTGATCTATGTGTTTGTCCCTTTAAATTTAAATGGACACTAAACCCAAATTTTTTTCGATCATAATTCGGATAGAGCATATCATTTTAAGCAACTTTCTAATTTACTCTTATTATATTTTTTTCTTCGTTCTCTTGCTATCTTTATTTAAAAAGCAGGAATGTAAAGTTTAGGAGCCGGACCATTTTAGGTTCAGCACCCTGGATTAGCTTTGATTATTGGTGGCTACATTTAGCAAACCAATAAGCAAGCATAACCCAGGTTCTGAACCAAAAATGGGCCGGCTCTTAAGCTTTATATTCCCGTTTTTAAATAAAGATAGCAAGCAAGAGAACAAAGAAAAATTAATAGGAGTAAATTAGAAAGTTACTTAAAATTGCATGCTTTATCTGAATCATGAAAGAACACATTTGGGTTTAGTGTCCCTTTAAAGCAAAGTGGGAAAAATTTCAAGTAAAAATGTGAAAAAAGGAAGGTGTTAACTACAGTAGAATTGCATAATAAACAAGTTTATTATAAAAAAAAAAAAAAAAAGATGATGCAATAGCAATTGCTCTAAATTGTTAATGAGCATTAGATTTTTTTTTTTTTTAATTTTGACAAGTTTTAAAAGTGCCCCAATTGGCCCCAAATTAAAGTACAGTTTAGTTTTTTTATGAAAAAAAAAAAATGTAAAAAATAAATAAATACTGCACTAGGCAGTTTTAGGTGTTAAAAGTGGCAGGTGTGTGGTGTTTTTTTTTTTGGGGGGGGGGGGTGTCACTAAAAAGTACCTTTACATTGCGGTCTATGGGAACTGTGTGTTCCCTGTGAATATATATGTATATGCTTATATACATGTATATGTATGTGTTAATATGTGTATATACACATACTGTATAAACACATACATATGTATATATTCATATACATATATATTTAAAACTGCTGCCCATCACTGCATGACTTACCCCCTTCGCTGTGATTGGTTCTCATGCTGTGTCTCTCTCACAGTATGAGAACAAAGTTCCCATTGGAGTCTATGGAAGCACGTTCTATTTAGCGCAAAGCTTCCATGCAATGCGAACACAAGCTTGCATTCGCATTGCGGGGACTTCATACATCAGCGCACATCTGCATGCACTGGTATTATGACTGGAGCGCAAATATTGAGCTTGCATTAGCACAATTTTGTTTTCCACTCGTAATCTAGTCCTTAGTGTTTAACATCCCTTTAAAGCATTTGTTTGAAGGGACTGTAGTTTACATATATTCATATGCAGTGCACAGATAGTATCTCTGCGAAAAGCTTTTAAAAAGCAATGCAGTTTTTGGGACCAAGTTGAGGGAAGGGACACAAAACTAGTAAGTTGAATACTTTGTACATGGAGCCTTTAATCTCCAGCAATGTAAACATGTTTTTTGTCAAATTGTGGAACTCCATGACTAAGGAGGTAGTAAATGTCAATTTAAAATGGCTTAGATACAATTCTGGCTAAAAACAGAATTTAGTGATATGATTGCTTGTATTAAATAGGTAGGCTTCCTAAATGCAGAAATCTAAGTTCAATTGGCAGCTTTTTTATTGTAAATCAAGTAGGAGCTATATAGGTTAAACTGAATGAATTTCTGTCTTCTATAAACCACATCTACTATGTTGCTATGTTAATCTGTAAGTATTTTTATTTAATCACTTCTATCCTTGCTATAGACTAAAAGAGTAGCTGGTTCCTGAACCTACATAGGACAGTAGCTGGCACAAAAGCATACTACAATTGTAGTTGATAGAGTGGGGGGGGGGGGGTACAGTCTGGTCACTGAAGAAACAAAACAGATTTGAAGAGGGGCTATTGGCTACACAAACATAGCTTTCCAAAAAGTAATTTACAGGTACTCTCTGTCCATTGTATATTTTCATATTCAGTGCCTATATAAACTATAATTAGTGTAAGCAAACAATATAATGCTCTAAAGAACTAAAGTACAGGCATACCTCATTTTTTTGCGCATCACAGATATTGCTCTTTTTACAAATTGAAGGTTTGTGGCAACCCTGTTCCTAGCAAGTCTATCTGAGTCATTTTTCCAACATATATACACATATATATATATATATATATATATACACACATATATATATATATATATATATATATATATATATATATATATATATATATATATATATATATATATATATATATATATATATATATATATATATATATATATACACACACACGGCTATGTACAGCATACCTTATGCAACACTGGATGTTTTTACCATTTTTGGAAATAAAGATTTATTTTTTTACAATATTTAAACCTGCCTACGGATTTGTGCTTTGGACTTGCCTGTATATTATATATACACATATAAACCTATAAAAAACATGTGAATGAATATATATATATATATATATACACACACACACAACTACAGTTAGGTTTTCCTGGACACTTATGAGTTACACATACTGCAGGGTGTGCAGGGAGGAACATGTATTGTGTTTCTGGACACTACTATTCATATTCCTCCCTGCACACCCTACAGCATGTGTAACTTATAAGTGTTCTGTATTTTAAGGGACGGGTGACAACCCTACACAGTATATATACACACCACCAGCAAACAGCTTATGACTTACTGAAGGCTCAGATGATAGTTAGAATTTTTTTAATTTAGGTATGTACATTGTGTTTTCTAGACATAATACTATTGCATACTCAATGTAGTGTAATATAGTGTATAACTTTTATATGTACTGGGAAACAAAAACATTTGTGTGACTCACTTTATTGTTACAATCACTTTATTGGGGTAGTCTAGAACCGAACCCAAAATATCTAAGGTATGCCTGTATTTTATTATTCATTAATATGATCCTTTAAAGATGTATTTAAGATAAAAAAAATTGTATATAAAGAAATATGCCTTAAATACAAATACTTTGTTACTAGTACAATTCGACAACTCATATGACACGTTTAAGTGTATTAAAATGAGATATTTATTTCATAAATGTCCCATATATCTCGTTTAATTTAGATTTTCAAATTTAGATTAAAAAAAAAAAAAAAGTACTGCATCGCTGCTTATATTCTTTTTAAAGGTTTTAACATTAAATTTAGACTAAAGATTTGAAACTGAACAGTTTTACCACTTATTTAACAAAATCATCTTCAGTTACACCTAGTTAGGCCAAACAGTATATTCTTAACATCTCCTGCTGCTTTCTATTGTCTTTAATTTATAGTCCTTCGTGATATGCAGCTGCAACACTTGTAAAAAATATACAATTATAGAGGCTAATAATAATGTTACAGTATATACCAGGAAGCTATTTTCTTGTCATTAACAACAATAAATAAATAAAAAAAATGCTATTTTACTGTATTTTTTTACAGTAAAACTAATAAAGTTATAAAATAACCTTTGTTGCATAAAAGGTTTAATGTTTTTTAAAATTGGAAGGAGACGGAAAAAAATTTGCTATTATGAGTGAAAACAATTATTTAAAGTGATAGCAAACTTAAAATAATACAGCTGAAAAGGCTTTAAAATATATATTTTTAACTTTGTATTTTAAGGGCCACTATAGTAGAAAAAATAATTTTATCACTAATGATGCGGCAACTCTATGGGCGAGATTATATATATACGGCACAGGCTTCAGCGAAAGCGTTGAAGTCTGCGCCACCAGTAATTTCACCTTGCACATCGGAGTATTACATAACCCTCTCTGGCAGTTCATAAAGTGCCGTAAGTCAGATAAACTAGCGATGTCCAGAAATGAGCGTAAATACAAATTTCTGGAGTCACCAGTGGCTTACGGCACTTTAGAAACTGCCGGCGCCTGAAAAAAAAAAAAAAAACAACAACATAAAATCTCCTGTAAAAGTCTAGCACACCTCCTAAAAATAAACCCGACACATAAAACCCCTATATCCGCCATGAAACCCACATCGGAACTAATAATAAATGTATTAACCCCTAAACTGACAACCCCCCCACAATGCCAAATGCCTAATTAAACTATTAACCCCGAATCGGCAATTCACCCACATCGCAAATTACCTAATAAAAGTATTAACCCCTAAATACGTCAACCCCAACATCGCAAACTACCTTTTAAAATTATTAACCCCTAATCTGCCATTAACCCACAATGCAATAAACCTATTAAACTATTAACCCCTAATCCGTCAAACCCACACAACGCAATAATGCTAATAAATCTATTAAACCCTAAACCGCCGAAGCCCACAACGCAAATAACTAATCACTAAGCCCCCTAACCTAACACCCCCTAAATTAACCCCATTACATAAATAAAAATAAAACTAAGTTACAATTAAAATAAAAAAACCTAACATTACTTTAAAAAAAAAAAAAAAAAAAAAAAAGTTTAAATTAAGCTAAAATAGGGCTTTTTGTAGGGCAGTGCCCTAAGTTAAACAGCTCTTTTCCTTAAAAAAAATAATAAGTCCCACCTCTAACAGTAAACCCCCCCTACCAAACCCCCTAAAATAAAAAAAACCTAACACTAAAAAAACCTAAACTACCCATTGGGGCATTTGTATGGGCATTGCCCTTAAAAGAGCATTCAGCTCTTTTACTGCCCTTTTAAAGGGCATTCAGCTCTTTTAAGAGTGCCCATAACCCTAATCTAAAAAAAAAAAAAAAGCCTGACTCTAACCCCCAAGGTCTGCCGGTGAAGTCTTCTTCCAAGCGGCGACTAGTTCCTGAAGTCTGGCGGTGAAGTCTTCTTCCAAGCGACAAACTTAACTCTTCTATCTTCATCCAGGACCGTGGAACTGAAGACCGGCGACCGAGGAGCCATGGAGCGTGTAGGATCCCGTTCGTACGATCGCCGACGTACACTAAATAGTAAATTCAAGGTACGCAATTAAAAATGGCTTCCCTTGAATTCCTATTGGCTGATTTGATTCATCAAATCAGCCAATAGGATGAGAGCTACTGAAATCCTATTGGCTGTTCAAATTGCGGTCCTGGATGAAGATAGAAGAGGTCACCACTTGGAAGAAGACTTTACCGCCGGACTTCAGGAAACTTGAGTACCTATCTGGGGGTTCGAGTTAGGCTTTTTTTTTTAGATTAGTGTTATGGGCACACTTAAAAGAGCTGAATGTCCTTTTAAGGGCAGTAAAAGAGCTGAATGCTTTTAGGGGCAATGAGTAGTTTAGGTTTTTTTTTATTTTGGGGGGTTTAGTGGGTGGGGGGTTTTACTGTTAGGGGGGGACTTAGTATTTTAAGGGAAATACCTGTTTAACTCAGGGCACTGCCCTACAAAATGCCCTTTTAAGGGCTATTGGTAGTTTAGTATTATATTAGGGGCTTTTTTATTTTCATAAGGATTAGGTATACATTTTTTATTTTTGATAATTGTTTTTTATTTTTCTGTAATTTTTAGCTTTTTTATTTTCTATAGTTTTAGATTCATTTAAACAGTTTTTTTATTTTTAAAGTAATATTAGGTTTTTTATTTTAATCGTAATTTAGTTTTATTTGAATTTATGTAAGGGGTTAATTTAGGGGGTGTTAGGTTAGGGGGCTTAGGGATTAGTTATTTGAGTTGTGTGGGTTTTGCGGATTATGGGTTAATAGTTTAATAGGTTTATTGCGATGTGGGTTAATGGCGGATTAGGGGTTAATAGTTTTAATAGGTAGTTTGCGATGTTGGGGTTGGCGGATTTAGGGGTTAAAACTTATTACATAGTTTGCAATGTGGGGGAATTGCGGATAAGGGGTTAATAGTTTAATTAGGCATATTGCGTTATGGGGGGTTGTCAGTTTAGGTTTTATTATTAGTTCTGATGCGTGTTAATGGCGGATTAGGGGTTAATATACTTTATAAATTATTGCGGTCAGGGATTGCAGTTGACAGGTATAGATATTGCGCATGCGTTAGTTACTATTTTTAGGGAGTTACGGTGCTCACATACTCAGCTTAAGGTTTGCTGCGCCTACCTACGTGTGGTGAGGTGAAAATGGAGTAAAATTTCTACATTTTCGCCGTGCAAGTCCTTGCGCTGAATATGTGATACCATTTGCGACGCGGTTCTATGTTAGCTTAAGGGAGTAAAAATAATGGCTGACAGGTGAAATATACGTGCCGCATTTATATGCGGTGCCGTATATGTAATATCAAAATTGCGTAAAAACCGACAGCGCCATCTTTTGCTGGGGGCAACACCACATATGTAATAGAGCCCTATGTGTTTAAACTCCACAAATAGGTTAAGCACATAGCTAAAGTACCACTCAGGAGCAGTAGAAAACTGTTGGTCCCAAGAGTAATTTGCCAGTGAGCCAATCAGTATCAGTAGCCACACTGTTGGGTAGTAAGATTACCGTTGCTAATTGGGTCACCTGGCCCTTTATTTCTTTATTAAATTTATATAGAACTACAGATATGATAAATTTTAAAGGGACATTTTTAACCCCTTAAAATAGTTTTTCCCTTAATGTGTTTCCAATTACTTTTTTTACCAGCTGCAGAGTATGAAATGTATGAAATTTGCTTTTTTAAGACTTATTTGTGTATATGAATTAGCTGATTTTGTGTTTTGAAGCCACAACCTAATAAAATGGGTTGAGCTTGTAGGTATAATCAGATCTCATTACTTTATCACATTGTGTAAATATACCTGCTTCTTTATCTTATATCTGTCCATAAACCAATCACCAATACTTGGAGAGAACAATGGAAATTAACATTTATTACCTTATCTCTTCTATAACCCACTGGCAGTGTAATTTGTTCTATTGGTTGTGTTAATACAGCTTGGCCTTGTGGCCAAAAACTTTCAAGATGTGTGGGGATACCACAGGCTAAATAAATCAATTCAAATGCCAATATAAGGGTAATGGAAATACTTGTAAACAATTTAATACACTCCAGCAGGTAAAGTGGATCATTGGGAACAAATTAAAGGGGAGAACATTTTTGAGTAAACTGTCCCTTTAATATCCAACGTCGTACCCTGTACGACATTGATCGTTATGCCCTTAAGGACCAGCAATGTACCCTGTACGTTGTTGCAATCCTGGGCTTCTCTCAGCTGCGATCTCGCTCAAAATAGCGAGATTGCGCTATTTCTGCATGCCCCACAAGTGGAGCACTGCAGAAATAGAGAAATGGTGCCATTTGTTAGTGGGTGGGAGCAGTAGAGGGAGGTAGGTGGGTGGCCCATCGCTGCAGGGACTTCCTGTTCCTGCAGTCAGTGTGAGCAGTAAATCAGGAGCGCGCAAGTGCACACTCTACATTGATGTGATGGAGGGAGAGGGAAATTAATTTTTGTAAAGGGATCAGGGAGGGGGAGGGTGGAGGGTGTTGAGGGGCAGCAGCTACACTATAGAAAATGATTAGGAAAAAAAATGTATTATGCCAAAATGGGTACTGGCAGACAGCTGCTAGTACCCAAGATGGTGGAAGATAGGTATAGGGGGGAGGGTTAGAGAGCTGTATGGGGGGGTCGGGAAGGTAGGGGGCTGAGGGGGGATCCATCACTGCAAAAAAAAAATATTTTTTAAAAGAAAGCCTTTTATTTTAGTACTGGCAGACTTTCTGCCAGTACTTAAGATCAGTGGCGTCACTAGGGTTGGTGTCACCCGGTGCGGTAAGTTATGGTGTCACCCCCCCCCCCAGAAAGCAGACACACACAAAAACACAGGCACACACACACTTAAAAACATACTCAGATGCACACACAAACACTCAGAAACACACTCAGACACACACACAAAAACACTGAGACACACACACACACAAAAACTCAGACACACACATACAAAATATGTAAACTGCACTGCATTAATTATAAAGCTCATGCCTAGAGCTGCTCCCTGGCTCAGCAGAGCATCAAATGAAAGATTAACAGAGCACTCTAAAAGAAATCACTGAAGAAAAGGTTTAGGCGCGCAAACTATGAAATTTCTGCTCTCTGACTCTGTTCCAAGTCTGTCAGTGCACAGCCCCGGGCCACGTGCCTACCGCTTCTTATGGCCAATCACCTCTGCACTCTGTCCACACCCAGACCCCCGCCCGCCCTCCTACATGTTCAGTGTGCACTTAGTGTACCGTAACCGTAAAGGTCTGGTGGGCATCATACGTGGCTCCTTCACTTTAGAGACAGTGTCAAACAGTCATGCGGTCAGGTGCCAGGCATCCCCTCATGATTTGCCAGTTCCCGTTTAGAGAGACAGCACAGCAGTGAGTGACTCCACTGCTCCACATGTCACTGAGCAGTGAGCACAGATAGGCAGGCAGGTTTAGGCTAGCAGCGCAACTTTGCAAGCCCCACGGCATGCCCACAACATTCATAGAGAAATTGGGCAGGGGAGGAGCAAAGTACAAACAAGCAAAAGCAGCCGGGAAAACTATTTGTTGAAATTGCAGCACTGGCTCAAGGGGCAAAAAAATTGTGTGCCTACAGCTTCCCCAGTCCCACCAATGTTCACAAATGCCAGCCCCTCTAATAAAAAAAAATCTATGCATCTCAACATTGTATTTCTTTGAATTTCAATAAAATTAAAAAAAAAAAAAAAAAAAAAAAATTTTTTGGAGTCACCCCCTGGATGGTGTCACCCAGGTGCGGCCTGCACCCCCCGCACCCCCCGCACCCCCCTAGTGACGCCACTGCTTAAGATGACAGTGACAATTGTGAGGTGGGGGAGGGAAAAGAGGTGTTTGAGGAGGGTCAGGAAGGGATCAGGGGGTGGGATATGTCAGGTGGAAGGCTGATCTCTACACTAAAGCTAAAATTAACCCTACAAGCTCACTACAAGCTACCTAATTAAACCCATCACTAGCAGCCTTACAATTACCAAAAAGCAATGCCAAAGCCACATATGTCTGCTATTTCTGAACAAAGGGGATCCCATAGAAGCATTTACAACCATTTGTGCCATAACTGCACAAGCTGTTTGTAAATAATTTCAGTGAGAAACGTTTGTAAAAAAGTTAACCATTTTTTTAATTGATCACATATGGCGGTGTAATGGTGGCATGAAATATACCAAAACGGCCCTAGAAAAATACTTTGGGTTGTCTACTACACTAAAGCTAAAATTAACCCTACAAGCTCCCTAATTAACTCCCTCACTGCTGGGCATAATAAACGTGTGGTGCACAGCAGCATTTAGCGGCCTTCTAATTACCAAAAAGCAATGCCAAAGCCATATATGTCTGCTATTTCTGAACAAAGGGGATCACATAGAAGCACTTGCAACCATTTATGCCATAATTGCACAAGCTGTTTGTAAATGATTTCAGTGAGAAACCTAAAGTTTGTGAAAAAGTGAACGTTTTTTTTTATTTGATCGCATTTGGCAGTGAAATGGTGGCATGAAATATACCAAAATGGGCCTAGATCAATACTTTGGGTTGTCTACTAAAAAAAAAAAAAAATACATGTGAAGGGTTAATCAGCGATTCCTGACAGATATCAGTGTTCCATTGTAACGATCGCTAATTTTGAAAAAAAAAAAAAATGGTTTGGAAATAGCAAAGTGCTACTTGTACTTATTGCCCTATAACTTGCAAAAAAAGCAAAGTACATGTAAACATTGGGTATTTCTAAACTCAGTACAAAATTTAGAATCTATTTAGCATGGGTGTTTTTTGGTGGCTGTAGATGTGGCAACAGATTTTGTGGGTCAAAGTCAGAAAAAGTGTGTTTTTTTACATTTTTTCATCATATTTTATATTTTTTATAATAAATTATAAGATATGATGAAAATAATGGTATCTTTAGAAAGTCCATTTAATGGTGAGAAAACTGTATATAATATTTGTGGGTACAGTAAATGAGTAAGAGGAAAATGACAGCTAAACACAAACACTGCAAATATGTAAAAATAGCCCTGGTCCTTAAAGGGATACTAACCCCACATTTTTTCTTTCATGATTCAGATAGAGCATACAATTTTAAGCAACTTTCTAATTTACTCCTATTATCATTTTTTCTTTGTTCTCATGTTATCTTGATATGAAAAAGCAGTAATAAAAGGTTAGAAGCTGGCCCATTTTTAGTTCAGCACCTTGGTAGAGCTTGCTGATTGGTTTGCTACATTTAGCCACAAATCAGCAAGTGCTACCCAGGTGCTGAACAAAAATGGTCCAGCTCTAAAGCTTACAGTACTGCTTTTTCAAATCAAGATATCATGAGAACAAAGAAAAATTGATAATAGGAGTAAATTAGAAAGGTGCTTAAAATCTCATGCTCTATCTGAATCATGAAAGAAAAAAAATGGGTTTAGTATCCCTTTAAGGGAAGGAAATTGAAAAATGGCCTTGTCCTTAAGGGGTTAAAAAATCTTTATAAATTTAATTATAAAATAATTAAAAAGGTTTAAAGAGGTATTGAAACTATCCCTAAAAGCACTCCTATGCATTTCTTGCTTACTGGCTAAGGTTCACATCTTCGTTGGTAGACAATAAAATTCCTCTACAAACATGCAAACCATTAGTATTTTTTTGGTGTCAAAAGAAGTTGTAAAAAAATAAATAGATTTTAAAATTCTCTGTTTCAGGTGCTACAAAGAAAAAAAATGTGACTAAAATTCTCCTTTAATAAAAGGATAATTTTAATAATAAAAATTGAATGATTGTAGATACAGTTTTAAGAAATATTCTGACAGCCCTAATTTAGATGTTAACAATACCAACAATGAGTTACTACTGAAACATCACAATTAAAATCCTGTGCATTGTTTGAGAGCATTTGAAATGTCACAGGCATCACATGAGCATCAAAGTAACATGATCATTTTGACAAGGCTTATTTATGGTGCAATAAGAGTGTAAGCCTAGCACTATGGGGTTTATTATAATTGCACACTGCTTTTGCAGATTTGAAATTTGAGACCTTTGAAACCAATAGGAAAACATTTTTTTTGCTTGTACAGCAATACCCTGCTTACAGTTACCCCATGTAGAGCAGTTTCAGTATAGAGATCATGCTCATAAAATCCTGGGTATTACTACATCCCAACTAACATTAATAGGATCATTCTTTGGAATTAAAGAGACCTTAAAGTAATTGTAAATTTCAGACAGAATTTTGTAATGAAAAATGTATTGGTGTACAAGCAAAACGTCATTTTTTTAAAAGTGTTTATATATTTTAGAATAAAATATTTATAATCCTACTTGGTAGCTTATGGGCCTCCACACCCTTCATATTCTCATTTGGGTTGGCTGTGACATAGAGTAGTCCCACCCACTCTCTACATAGGCTTCCTAAGGGCTGGACTTCAAGAGTGTCATATGACACACACGCTTATTGGCTGTTTATTGGAATTTGTTATTAAAAAAAAAAAAAATTCACCCCAGTGGGCTGACATAATATTGTAATAGAAGCATTTCACAAAGAGGTACACATATATTTTTTAATGGCAAATATTACATTTATGGCATATGATTAGCTAAAGTTTACCATCACTTTAAACTGTTGGGCACAACTACAATAGCATAGTTATTAGGTATGTGCAAAATTAATTATTCAGATATTTGTTTGCTAAATTAATTCCAAATATATTTGCAGGTAGCAGCAATCGGCTATTTTTGGCACCAGATATAGGATTTTCATTTTAACACTATATTAAAGGCCAAAAATAGCTGAACGGTGTTACCTGCGAACTTATTTGGAATTCCTTTATCAAACTAATATCCAAATAATTAATTTTGCACATACTTAATAGCTCCTACTCCCTATTATTTTCATAATCACTTACACCATCTTGGTGCTTAGTTATTGTTGCACTCTGAGGCAGAAATGGTGCACATTCTCATATCATTAACATTAAAGGGAATTTTAATTTATTAAGAGTTAGATAATCCCTTTATTACCCATTCTCTAGTTGCATCAAGTGGTTTCCCCAAAATTAACTGAAAATAGAAATTTTAATGAATTCTGCAGTCTCAAAATTATTCAACCCCTTCATGGCAAGCATCTTTAGTATTTAGAAGAGCACCCTTTCGCTGCTTTAACCTGATGCAAACGAGATGCATAGCCAGACACCAGCTTCTGGCAGTATTCCTGAGAAATCTTAGTCCATTACTCCTGGCCTCCAGTTCATTAATATTCATGGGTTTGTGTGCTGCAACCGCCTTCTTTAAATCCCACCAGAGATTTTCTTTGGGGTTCAAGTAAAGTAACTGTGATGGCCATTGTAGAATCTTCTAGGACTTCTGCAACCAAGCCTTGGTGGAATTTGAGGTTTGCTTGGGAATATTGTCCTGTTGGAATGTCCAATGATGCGCCCAAGTTTCAGCCTCCTCACAGACGGCATGACGTTTTCTCATAGGATTTCCTTATACTTAAATGAATCCATCTTACCTTCCACACTCTACAGGTTTCCAGTGCCAGAGGATGCAAATTAGCCACAGAGCATCACCAGGCCACCAGCATTCTTAACTGTAGCCAGATTGTACTTTTCAACATATGCTTCATTCTTCTTCCTCCAGACATACCACTGATCCATTGGGCTGAAAATGTCCAGGTTTATTTAATTGCTCCACAGAATAGAATCCCAAAATGTCTGTGGCTTATTGATATGATTTGGAGCATATTGGAGCTGACTTTTGTTGTGCTATTGGGTCAGTAGTGGTGTACGTCTGAGTTTTAGCATGCAATCTTTCTGTGTTTAGTACTGTGCAAACTGAAACCAGTCACTCAAGGGTTTTTCTCAACCTGACATCTCAGAAATCTGGTTGCAGCCGTTGATAGCTTCCTTTTTCTGCCCCATGCAGGTAGTGTAACCACTGTTCCTTTTAACTTTGAACTTTTGAACTATGCTTTCAATGGTGTCTCTAGCAACATACCGAGCCTTCGCTTCCTTTTTGTATCCTTCTCCTTGTTTGTGGAGGGCGATGATCTGTACTCTTAACTTTTTGTACCACTCTTTTGACTTAGCCATATTTCTAACATGCAGTCAAACGCGACACA
The DNA here is from genome assembly GCF_027579735.1 of Bombina bombina. Classification (NCBI taxonomy): domain Eukaryota; kingdom Metazoa; phylum Chordata; class Amphibia; order Anura; family Bombinatoridae; genus Bombina; species Bombina bombina. The sequence goes on from NC_069508.1 coordinate 52,355,356, forward strand.
TAACAAACCCATAGCCAGCTCAGTTATTTCATGTGTTTTAGCTCAAGTATACCCGGTGCATCTAATGAAGCCTTTGATAAGTTGCAACAGATGTGCTTGAGATAACACCTGTTTTGCATATTTGTGCTGTTGTGAGGGATTCTATTTAGGGGGCTGAATAATTTTGAGACTGCAGAATTCATTAAAAAATTGCATTTTCAAGGGGGGCGTGGCTAAGATGGCCATGATCCTAATGTAGATGTTACATATCGCTGGTGTTATATTTAGTTCCCCTCATATTTCTCTAAGTTTTATTAACATACATGCTCTTCTATTTTACTATAACTCACTTGATGTAACAGTTTTGTACCATGCTTCATCTAATGCTACCCTAACACCTACTGTCTCTGTATGGAGATGAAAGGAGACATCTTTTTTCATCAGGGCCCTGATTTATACCTCCTAAAAGCTTATAGCTGGGACCTTGTTTAATATATGCTCATATGTGACGTATAATTTTCAGGCAGATTCAGTGTGTTTCATCGCTAATGCCTTTGTGCCCTCAGCACCTGATCATATAAATTTAAGGATGAGGGTTTCTAAACCCACAACACCATAGGCCTGAAACCAGCACTGTATAATGAGGATATTTTAAATGTCTGATGATATATTTAGTACTACTCATACAACCCTTGAGCTCAGATTTATTAACATATTTACTTCTTTATTTTATTACAACCTAACTGATATAATGGTATTGTTCCATATTCTTCCTGGTTTTATCCTACTACCTATTATTTAAGAACTGAGGTAGGGAGAGATATATACTTTTTCTTAGTGTCCTGATCTACACCTGTTAAAAGCATATAAGTAGGACCTCATTATATATTCACTCACATGTCTCATGCATGATTCCCAGGCAGATTATATATATTTTACAGCTTAAGATGTTAGGAGTTCTGATCGGTTTTATACTATATAATAGCTTGTATGACAATGAGAGAGGTGGGTTCAATAGCCTACAATATCATATGACTTACACTGACACTGAACTTACTGAAGGCATTAGTTATTTTTGTTGATGTATTTTAGGGTACTTATATAACCCGCAAACTAAGACTTATGAGCACTTAAGACCTGAAATAGGGAATGTAGGGCAAAACTAAGCCTATGAGAACTCTATAGTTTGACACTTCATATTGAATATAGATATCTGAGATAATGTGCTTTAAGCTACAGCTCTTTGTACTTGTCTTACTCATATTGTTAACTGTCATTCTATTGTACTTTTCTTGAGAATTATATTTACTACGCATTGTGATGTAAGGTGACATTTATATCGGGGCTGAGAGTCCATTCAAGAATATATGTAGAAACATTCATTTAACCCTAAGTACTTTTAGAGTTTTAGATTAGTGTACTTACTAAGTTTCACTTTATAAACAGTTTAAAGGTTGGATATTTTGTCAGACCCTATATACCCGGACTGATGCCAGATCCCTAATTATAAAATTCAGCTATACTGCTGAGGCTAACCTACATATTCACTCACAGACATTTTATCTGGGCACTATTTATATTTCTTTAGCTGTATTCAAATTATGTTTGGCAGCCAGGACAACACTTTTAATAAGGGACACCTGCATAGGACATAACTCTTTGAAACCTATTAGCTTACATGAGTCCCTGATTACATTCTCATCGCATTATAGCTCACATAATAACACTGTTGTTCCCATGTTGTTTTTGATAAAAGGGTTGATTCTTCAATCACACTACAGGTAGCCACTTAATTTGAGATGACATGATCCTTAAAATGAATTTGCATCTATAGGTCTACAAGTTATAAGTTCCACTTACTGGTCATATTCTATTCGGCTTATTATTGATAATGTGCTTTATTTATTGTGAGGCATGGAAGAACATATTTACCTCTCAGCTTAGCATATACACTCAGTTGCTCATCTAGCATGTACATATAAAAAGGGGCAGTTTGGATATTGGGCTCACTCATTACCTCATACATAAAGGGTTATTAATATCCATTGGCTTATCTCTTTTTACACATGATGTATCACTATTTTGTTTGTTCATGGCCCCTTTATAATTGTATGAGTAGCTGATATAACCAATATAGACCCTGATAACTCTACTTCTTGGTCCTTAGGGGTAAGCTATTACTCCCATTTGCTGCCCAGCAGACCAGACATTAGTCTCATCTACAGGATAGAGGAAAGAGAGTTCTAACTTGAGCCCTACCCTGATCTCTTATTCAGTTGTATCCATAACTATATCGCCCGCCCCCCTCCAACTTAGGGCAGCTCTTGCCTGCTGAAATTCCCAAGAGTGGCCATCACATAACTACCAATGGACACAACATTACTTACCTACCTTGTCCAGGAGAAGCTAATATAGTAGTTATATCAATGCCATACCCTATCAGAAAAATGAGGTTCCACTTATGTGTCTTATGTTTTATCCTATTTCTGGACATTTGACAGTTTGTTATTATATGTTCCAATTCACATACTTTAATTACAGGTTATTATTCATCTAAACTTGTTCCCGAAGTCGATGTTTCATTATGCTATCTTTGTAACGTCTTCATTTTGTAATACCTGGTATACTTGGTCAATGTACAAAACCTCAATGCTGAACATTTGTAAATTATGACAATAATCCTGATTTGCAATGGGGGTTGAATAATATTGATTACAGCTGTATACACACACGCACACACACACATACATAAATACACATACCATGCATGTTTTTTTACTTGCCTCCATCATGCTATGTAAATCATTAGGTATAAAATATAAAGTCATAGGGGTTTTAAACAAACCAAACTTCTGATTTCACAGATAGGTGACTACTCATTTAAACAATATATGCAAGCTTCTACCACAGTCTAGTCAATTAGCATTGTAAAATAAAATTAACCAGGTAACAAAATACTTGCACCAAGAAATCATCCTAAAAATGGCATCTAGTTTTACAATCACTAAGTTCTCCCATTTGTTTTGATACCTTTGACTTATTGTTTTTTTTTTTTTAATTTTAACTCAGAGAAACAAATATCAGTGAACTTTGACATCAACAACACATTAAAATGAGGCTAGTGGTTGCTGGCAGAAAATCATTATCACTATGGCAGTCACTTCACTAAAAATAAAATCTATCCCCCTCATTTTCATGACTGGTCTTATTATATATTTTAATGGTTGGGAAGGTCGTAAGGGTTTCTTTAGAGTTTCTTGACCTCAACAAATAGGACCAGCCATAGAACCACTTATTTGAAAGAAGAGGGTGGCTGCATTGATATATGGAGGTCTTATGTCCTATAGCCCACCCTTTTTGCTCTATATGTGTCTATCAAGGAATCACTATTTCCATGGAGATCACCCAACAGCCACCTGAACATGTGACCCCTTGTTTAAAAAAGTTTCCTAGCCTTTTTTCTTGTTTAATTTCAGTACTTATATAGGGGTACAAGGCTTCCTTTAAGAGCACAAAACATCCTAGAAGTCACCTAGTAGACAGGAAAATGCAATTACTAAGACAATCATCTGCTACCTGATGAAGCTTGAGACTCCTTATTTAAAAAAGTATATTGTTTCTCTTATATGAAAGGTATTGTGTGTAGGTGTGTGAAATATTTGATGTTGCTGGCAACATGGCAAGTATTGGGAAACGAGATAGAATTGAGACAACAAACTACCACTTTCTATTAGCACAAAATAATGTCATCCACATCACAGGGGAAGAAATGTGCAGGATTACATTTTACTCCTCTGCATTCAACAAGTTAAAAGACCACTCAATACAGTAGAATTTCATAATTAACAAGTGCATAATAAAAAGACAATGAATTAACACCTCAGGCCGAATTATTAAGCACTGTATGGTTCCTAAGAGACAGCAGTTAAGAAGCAGCAGTCTTAAAGACTGCTGCTCCCTAACTGGCCTGCCACCTCTGAGCAGCGGACAGAAATCAACCCGATTAGATACGGTTGGCCTCAAATCTGCAGGGGGGCAGCATAGGACAAGCAGTTCACCAGAACTGCTTGTGCAATGCTAACATTCAGCTGAGCGGACCATGTCTGACAGACATATGATAATTTGGCCCCCTATTCTGAATTTCAAATAAGCAGTAGATATTTTTTTTAAAAAAATATTGTTTCTCCCATTTTCCGGCCCCCAGTTCATGTGACTGACATCAGCCAATCACAGACTGGTATATGTATACCCTGTGAGCTTATGCACATGCTCAGTAGGATTTTGTTCCCCAGAATGTGTGCATATAAAAAAATACTGTGCAATATTTAATAATGGAAGTAAATTGGAAAGCGTCTTAAAACTGCAAGTTCTTTCTTAAGCATAAAACTTTATTTTGACTTAAATGTTCCTTTAAATCCACTCTTGAAATAAAAAAGCAACACTTAGGGCCAAATTACAAGTGGCGTGCTATTTGGTGATTTCGCTCGTGTGCAATCACCGCCAGAAAAAATCTTTTAACGTGCACTGGTTAGAGCACATTAAAAATTTAAAGTAAAAGCCAACGCACGCTAACTGTAGGACTTTGAATATTATGACCATGCTAACTTCTTCCCATAAACTCAAATAAAAAAAATTAAAAAAAACACCTATCACTCATACAATAATTCAACCACATTTTCCCAAGTGTGTTATACCAAATATGAGTAATGCATTAGTATACGTATCTACTTGCCAGTTTGGTTAGACAACATTGGAAAATCCTAAAATCTGATGCCACACTCATATTTGGGGATTTGGCCCTGCCTAGTATGGGGTACTGATGGTGTCATTGTTTGAAAGATCTACTGGTGAAAACTGACCCTATACATTGTTACCGGAAAGGTTCCTAGGTTCCTAGTTACAGTCAAGAAAATTGGGCAGCTGCACCACCTGCAACTTTATGATACGGGGAACCAGTTTAAGATACCCCCATACTAATAAGGAATACAAGATTGAAAATTAACTAACATGTTCAACCAAATTCGTGATTTACTTGTTAAGTTGCGTTTGTGGATGTTTTAACGTGGGAAATATGGATGATGATATCAAAGAGGGTGGCAAACCATAAAAGTGCACTCTCCTGAGCCTTCTTACCTGCTTTTCTACAAAAGATACAAAGAAAATAAGTAAGCTATTATATTTTTTTTGTACGCTCTATCTGAATCATGAAGCAAATATTGTGGGTTTCCTGTCCATAAGCAAGTCTCTCGCGATTATGGGCTAGATTATAAGTGGCAAGTCGCGATAACTAATATCCCGATTACACTGACTTGCATGCATATTACAAGTTGAAAGTATATGCATTCACTAGAGTGTAAACTAAATTTGCAATTTTCTGGTAAATGTGATATTAAATTAAAGTCTTACACTCATACGCTGTCTCCTATAAATTATTCATATGGTCATATCTGACTGCAAAAGAGTATAATATATGTGTGTGAGTGAGTGTGTATTTATGTGTTTATACAGGTATATACACATACTGTATATACACACACACATATATATATATATATATATATATATATATATATCAAATACCTTAAAACATGAAAAAATAATTTTTATTCCGAAACCCTTTCATCCATTTCTTTCCTTTTGCAGTTTCTTATATTAAAATTCTCAAACTAATTACAGTATTTTACTAGTGCCCTTTAATGCCCCTTTAAAGGGAAGGCAAATCACCTAAAATAATAACCCCCAAATTCTTTCAATACTGAATAAAATTATATCCTCAAAAACTCACAATATCCCCAAAAAGAACTATATTTATAAAAATAGGCATCTATGAATACACTACATGTTAAATAAAATGTTAAAATGTGAAGAAAAAAAGAAATAAATTCAGATATATATTTTAATGTAACTATAAATCAGTTTAACTGTATTATAAAAAAGCTCTGTCAACATTTTATAAAAAAAAAAAAAAGAGAGAGAATACACTCAAGTGGAGACCAAATCTGATTTTGCAGTATGCACAGCATCCCCCTTGAATATCTAACAGGGCCCTTTGTGTTTCTGTGAAATGGGAATTGGAGGCCAGTAAAAGAGATTGCATACTGTAGGTTGCTGTGCTATGGCTTTTACTTGAATATAATAGTTTGTCAAAGGCATTAATTTTCTGCAAGAGCAATGTCTTCCATCTGTCAACCTAAACATTTGTGCCGTAACCACATTCTTTTGAGTTTTTTCTTTCGATTCACCAGCACTGTACACTGCAATAGCAGTCCTCTTCACATATGAGACAGCTGTTACATTATGTTCAATATCCTTTGATCCTTTATAGACCTTAGGGAGAGCAGGTTGACAGAACCGACGGTTTTTATTATAGCTTTTCCTGCACACAATAATCTGCTTTTCACCTGGACTATTCTCCCTGTAGTGCTGTAGATTTCTTGACTTATTTCCAAAATCTTGTGAGCTTCTTAGGAAGGCAAAGTTATGTTCAATATGGTAAATACGTGATGTTGTGTAAATTAGCTTTCAAATTATAAGACACCTGTTGTCTGTTTATCATAATGACAAAAGATGCTCCTTGCGGAAATAAATGAGAAAAGTGCTTTTATTTTTTTTACCTGCAAAAGATGACGTGAATTATTTTAATTGCTTACATGGAAACCTTTCTTTTAAGCATTTTTAAAACCTCTGTAGTTAGTGAATGATGAAACGTTTTCACTTGTTTTCTAAAAGAAGATGCAGTATATTCTACTTTCAGCAACATGTATTAAAGTAGTGGAGACTGCTTCGTAGCCCTTGAAAACATACAACGCGCTTCTTCAGGGTGATAGGGGCGACAGTAGTAACTATGGGCAAGAGGCATACTGTATTCACAGCCTCCTTAGAGTATGGGGTTAGTTCTCTTTATTTGAAAACAATTCAAACATATTTTGTGGCACTGTTCAAAGAATGTGATATGATTACATTGTGTCCTATTTGGCAAATCATCAGATACCACCAGTTTACAGCATCACTGAATATCGATGTTTCAATAAACTTAGTTTTTATTCAATCAGGCACTTATTATGCAGACATTGTGTTAGTCCAACCTTTAAAAGAATATGTTTTTTTGAATGAACAAAATATATTTTTTGTTTTTGACTGTACCCTTTAAAAAGGATATTAACCTAACCATTAAGGGTTAGATTACGAGTGGAATGCTAACAGTTACATGCAAGCGAAAAGAGGTTTATCTCTCGTATTACAAGTTGAAAGTAAACACGATCGCTTGAGTGCAACTGATGTTAATGCGTGTCGAGTTAGCGCAACCTCAGAACTTTGGTTAACAGTTTTGCAAAAAAAAGAGTCACAAAAAATATTAAAAATGCATTACAAAGTACAGTTACAGTCATTATATTGTCCTCTAATAACAAATATTAAAAAAAAATATTGCTAAAAAAGTTATAAGGGCTTAAAGATATGAGGTCTCAGGTGACAGAAAAAAGGCAGGCAGGCAAAGGGCTTTAAGATAGAGATACATACATATACATCTCTAAAGATATATATATATATATATATATATATATATATATATATATATATATATATATATATATATAAATAAAGAACAATGTAGAAGAAGGGCACTCTCAGGGTTTGTATAGAGACAAATATTTTCTTTATTCCTAGAACATTAATACATGGTCGACGTTTCGGCCCTCAGTTGGGCCTTCATCAGGACAGGTATTATCTTTAAACTGCCGAGTGGCAGTAGTCATAGATCCAAGAAATATATTTATATAAAGTAATCATGTCACCTCGCAAGCACCTTTTTTCTAAAGAAAACAGACCAAGTTTGGCTAGCCTCTCCTCATAGCTTAAATTCTCCATTCCCCCCCTTTTAGCTCTGTGGCCCCTCTCTGAACTTTTTCTAGTTCTGCAATATCTTTTTTTGCGATCGGAGCTGCACTCCATACTCAAGGTGAGGTCTTACCAGGCATTTATATAGTGACAGAAGTATCTGTGCATATTCTTTTTTATAGTGGTGTCTATTATATGCAGTTATATGGAAGATGGTGTACACCGTCCCTTTAACTTTAGACATGGCAAAATATTTTTTTTACAGAGACACTGTTGAATTAAAAAAAGCAAGACTAAAAAGTTGCACAAAAATATCAAAAATACATTGAAAAGTACAGTTACTCTCATAAATGCATTTTTTTAAAATCATTTTGATCAGAGAGGGTTTTTATTATAAGTTATAAGGGCTCAAAGATATGAGGTCTCTGGTGTTTAAAGAAAAAAAAAAGGCAAAGGGCTTTAACATATACAAACATTCAAACACAAAAATATGTGTGTCACATTTTCCAAATTCAGAAAGTGTATACAATCTAAAATAGCATAAAAACAGTGTAGTTAGAATTACTTTTTAAGATGTAGGCCATATAGATACAATACACTAGAGGTCTCTATGTTTGGTCCTAAAAGTCTGCAAACAGGCTAGGATTTCCCAGGTACCATTCTACAACCTTCCTGCTGATGTCTCTCCATGCAGGCATTTAATAAATCATAAAATACAATTATAGCATAATTATTGACCAAAGATTTTTTTTTTCTTTTTGCTGCAATAGAGGAGTGAACAAAGAAGTCTGGAAATATTTAAAAGAACATAAAGTGTATAATGAGTGATTCAGATTGAACTAAATTGGGAAGTTTTCAAAACTGGATTCTCTATTATCAAATTTGCTTCAATATCTTGGTATTGAAGGATCATTAATGCACTACTGTGAGCTATCTCAACACATTGGGGACTGCTTATGAAAAGTCTTGTGGACCTGATCCATCAGTGCGGATCAGGTCCGCAAGACCTCGCTGAATGCGGAGAGCAATACGCTCTCCGTATTCAACATTGCACCAGCAGCTCACAAGAGCTGCTGGTGCAACGCCGCCCCCTGCTGACTCACGGCCAATTTGCCGCCAGCAGGAAGGTGTCAATCAAAACGCATTTTTAGGTTTTGTGTTGCCCTAGGCATTCAAAATTCTGCTACCCTCCCCCCCCCCAGGTTTTAATACTATTTTGGTTAGGATTTAATGTGCCTTTTTCATGCTATTTTCAAAGTAAATGTTCATGTATAAGCTTGTGTAGTGCAGTGTGTGTGTGGGTGGGTGTATATGTGTAGTAAGACTGAAAAAGTGCTGCCCCCCATTTCTGCCTCCCTAGGTAAGTGTCGTTTGCCTATGCCAAGATATGCCCCTGGAACAAAGCAAATTAGATAATAGAGGTAAATTGAAAAGTTGTTTAAAATCTTATGCTCTATCTGAACCATAAAACATGTGTTTCAAATGCCTTTAAGGTCTGCCTCTAATGAAAACATGCAATGTCCATTATTTACATTATATTCAATGAAACCTATTAGACAAAACTAATATCTCACAGATAACACTCGTCATAATGTGAGAATTGTGGAATTCATAAAGTCTTTTACACTCCCCTTGTCACATTCACAAGTTCTGAGTCACTTTCCATTATAATCAATGGAGCTGCATCTATCTGTTAACAGTTCATCTTTCATCACATAGAATGAGCTCTACAGCCTTTACAGAAGAAAACAACAAAAACTCTTTAACCCCTTCCATTCCATCCAAACTATGCTGGGCTTTAGCGCCGTTAGGACAGCATGCAACATCCTAGATGTTTGACTGTACTGAAGCCATAGTGGCTTGGTAAATGTGATTGCGGGTTGGAGGGCGTGCTTAGCATCATAGGCACTCCCACCCTGACCTGATCCAATCATTGAAATCACGCGATCGTATGAACTATTGCATGATTTCAATTTGTTTACATCAGAACTTACAGGACTCCCAGGACGGCAGGATCAGCATGATATCAAATCCTATCCTCTTAGAGAGAAGGCGAGCTGAGGTGGCGGTAGGAGCTAAAAATATCGGAGAATTTTTTTTCCCTTTTCAAAACAGTGCGTGCACTAGGAGGACATCGAGGATTGGCTACTGAGCACAAACGTGACCCTTCCGAGATCACACACAGCTAAATCCCAGTGAGTACGGAAGGACTTGGAGCAGGTGAGCTGAAAGAACAGCCGTTGGAACCGGAAAACTGGGTAAGTGAAAATCTACACTTACGGAATTAAGAGACATTTCCAGACTGAGGTGACAATTGGAAATATCAAATCAAAGTTTGGACATACAAGGGTTGAATCATTAACAATCAATCAAAGTTTGGAACTACAAGGGTTGAATCATTAACAACCTAACAATTTCAATTTGAAAATTAACAGCTGGTACCTGACCGGGTACACATCCCATGACCCAGCAACATGCTCAGCCCTGGGTGCTCAGTGGCACTCACATAAATTTGTGCTGTCACCAAACTCACAGGCAGTTAACCCCAGACAGGAGTGGGTGCAAGAACCATAGGGGAATTACAAAACAAATTAAAACAACACATAGGGAAAACCCTGCACTCACCAGCAAGCTCACAGTTAAGATTTAAAAGCAAAAATGGAAAGGTTAGTTACCGCATTTGGCCAAATGGGACAAGCCCAGGTACCACATCAAGGTCCTTTCCAATACCCGAGACCCTAGCACAGCCACACAATGCAAGCTCTCAAATCCAAACAAACTGAGAACAAGGGAGGGGTGCACAGGCATATGTAATCACCCAGAAATATACAAAACATGGAAGGGGACTGCACTCCAAGACCGGACTGGGTACACATCCCATGACCCAGCAACATGCTCAGCCCTGGGTGCTCAGTGGCACTCACAAAAAGCTGTGCTGTCACCAGAGTCACAGGCAGTTAACCCCAGACAGGAGTGGGTGCAAGAACCATAGGGGAATTACAAAACAAATTAATACAACACATAGGGAAAACCCTGCACTCACCAGCAAGCTCACAGTTAAGATTTAAAAGCAAAAATGGAAAGGTTAGTTCCCCTATGGTTCTTGCACCCTCTCTTGTCCGGGGTTAACTGTCTGTGACTCTGGTGACAGCACAGCTTTTTGTGAGTGCCACTGAGCACCCAGGGCTGAGCATGTTGCTGGGTCATGGGATGTGTACCCTGTCCGTTCTTGGAGTGCAGTCCCCTTACGTGTTTTGTAGATTTCTGGGTGATTACATATGCCTGTGCACCCCTCCCTTGTTCCCATTTTGTTTGGATTTGAGAGCTTGCATTGTGTGGCTGTGCTAGGGTCTCAGGTATTGGAAAGGACTAACCTTTCCATTGTTGCTTTGTATATATATATACACACACACAAACACAGAGAACTGTTGACATTCATGGATAAACGTTTGTGTGCGCTCACAATATATGTTTTAAAATTTAAATTACTGGGTGCAATCCGTTTTTGTAATTTACTGTGTATAACCCATTTTTGTTTTATATTTTGATCTGTGTGACATGTATGGCGTCATGAGAAGTTGCTCCAGACACGGAGATTTATTTAATTTAATTTTAAATCAGAGTACTAAGACAGACACCGGTGTCTCTTAATCTTTGCTTAAAAAAGCTTTTTAGATAGGAATATGACAAGGAATACATTTGTATTAAGTATAGATTTTTAATCTGAATAGATGTTTTTTTTCCATCCTTGTTATAATAAATTTGTAATAAATTTTGACATCAGTCAGCTTTACTCATTTTATGTTTACATTTAATAGACATTTAATAATAAATTGTATAGTATAATTTAGAAACATCAGACTGCCGTAGGCACCACCTCCATCTGTTTTTTGTTTGTTGAAATATTGCTGCACTCTTTGTGAGAAGTGTGGCCAATGAGGTTGGCTGTTCTGTTGCCTAGCAATAACAGTTATACACACACTTTCTTTTGCAAAAGAGTAATAATAAGTAAGCACAGGAGCGTGCAGGTGACTTTAGACATCTGGCAGAATGGTTTGCAACAATTTTTACAGCAATGATAAACATTGTTGCAAATTCTGCTGCTATAGAATACTAGAGACGCATGCAGGCTCCTATCAGCCTACCTAGAGTTACTGTTTAACAAAGGACACCAAAAGAACAAAGCAAAATTAATAAAAGTGGTTTAAAATAACATATCCCATCTGAATCTTGACTGTTTAAATTTAACTTTACTGTTCATTAAAAATAAAAAAATCCTGGCCGCTTCCCTAGACCTTTAGATTGTAAACTCTATCTTGTCTATCATCTACCATTTGTGATTTACAAAAATGTCTTTTTCGAAGATTGAGCTCTGTGGTCTTATACCTTATATTATAGCACTATATAAATATGTTGGTCTTTTATGAATAAATTATATCACTAATAATAATAATTATATAATGACCCAGAATACTCTCAGCCAACAACTCTAATTTCCAGGGAGAATATTTTGCCAATATAAAACAGACATACAAATCAGGGGTGTATTATGGCCAAGGCAAACAAGGCACTTGCCTAGGGCGGCAGATTGGAGGGGGGGGGCAGCATTTTATGTGGCTATATTTGTAAGAAGCTTACAATCATTTTAGAAGTATTATTAAAAGGTATGTAATGAGAGATTTTGCCCAATGAGCTAACTTTCTAGTGGAGTATAATAAGAGAGTAT